>NW_027419500.1:0-35972 GCF_009905375.1 Apium graveolens
TTAAAATTTCTTGATATTTATAATAGATAAATAATAGGCACAACTTCTAAAAAGAAACTATTGTCAATAAAATGAGAACTTCTCAGTTCAGCACCTATAACATTTTCCAGGACGTACTCTTCCTGCCCTTCCAACTCTTTGCCTAGTTGATGCTTTTGATATTGGTGCTACTATCAAATTTTCAACATCTGTAATCTGCAAAGTTATAATCAGAGTTATGTTAAAAATCAAAGACAATGCTGCATTTAAATATAATTTTATATATGATATATCACAACCAGAAACTGGAGATTACTCTAAGCAAATTTGTAACCAAAAGAAACCACTGCCCAAAATGCAATATACTACATTTGAACTCTTAATGGCCATGTAGCATCTTTTCGACACTGACACAAACTGAATTATTTGCCTAGGAAAACTAAGAATATCTGAATACATGATTTTAAGATTATAATATGATTAGTAAACAGACTAAACACAAATATATTTACAAACAACACAAACATAAATATATACAAGCACTTGTTATTACATGTAAATCCGTATTTTAACTACACATACAACTACACATGCAACAACTACACATTTCAATTTCACATGCATACATACAACTACACAAAATGCAGCCCAAACATATATAAATAGATATGTAAAGAAGAATATACCTAACAAAGCAAGGTCCAAAATCCCAAAAAACACAGCAACAAACTCCAAGACCAAAATCCAACTTAATTAGCTCTGAGATTTAAGCTTTAATAAACCCTTAGCTACAAGATTTAGCTCCAAGAAACTCTACTCCTCACCTTAAACTTCAATGAACACACTTAACTCCTTAATCTTCGAATCTGTCACAAAAATTGAAACAGATGAGAAAAAAAAACATTTGAAAGAAAGACAGTAAGAAATTAAGAGATGAGTTGAAGAAATTGAGAGGTTTAATTGGAGATTCAAGGTCTAATCGGAAAGGGGGGAAAGACAGTAAGCATATATTGAGAGTTCTAGGTTTAGCAGTCAAGAGAGAAAGGGCAATGACTGAATGAGTTTTTGTTTTTGTTTTTGTGGAGATTGTAATTTTTTGTTTTTGTTTTGATTTTGATTATTAATTTTATGTTATAATGTTATTAAAGTGAATGAGTGAATAGGCGGGATGGGGAAATATACTAAGGGGGAAAAAATTCGGCTAAGGGCGGGGAGCAAAAGGGAGAAGCAGCGGGCTCTAATTTTTTAAAATTGAGCTTAGACATCGGTTATTATGTCAACCTATGTTAAAAAAAATTGGACATCGGTTTATATGTTAACTGATGTGACGTAGTTTTTAAAAGAACAACTTAGACATTACTTTACTCAAAAGCTGATGTAAACATACCAAAAAGACATCACTTTTTTTTATGTGATATAAAAATGGCTTTTAATATCAGTGACTTTTCTGACTGATGTCTAATGTGCGATGTCTAATGCTGATTTTCTAGTAGTGAAAGAAAGATCTCATTATGAAGGCCAAATGGAACTATCCTAAGTTTTCAGATAAGAATCCTATGGATACAGTGTTTGAAACACCTAGGCCAGATGAGAAGAAGCTGCTGGCTAGGTCTATTGCATTCTACAAGGATCCAACTGATTTGGTGCTAAAAGGAGAATTGCTAAAATTTACAGAAATGGTAAGGAGATTTGTGTGGTGGCTGGACACCCACTTTTTGTGGAAGCTAAGAAAGAAGAAAAGAAAGAATCAGGCAAGAAAAGAAGCAAGATGCTTTGGATGCTAAGAAGCAAAAGCAAAAGAAAAAACAAGCTATTATCTTGGCCAAGCTTCAAGCTGTAAAAACCACAACAAATTTCTTGTACAACCAACTGTAATTACTGAACCTAAGTATCTGAAAATGTAAGAAGAATCACAGCAGAAAAGAAGATTTAGATACAAACTCCATTCCAAGAGGAAAGTGCACTTTAATGATGAGGAATTGGAAGACCAATTTCCCAAAAAGCCTACAACTACAACTCAGACATCAAAAACTCTCAATGGTATTTGAAGAATTCAAAGTGGTTGATCCAACAAGGAAATATTCATGTGAACCAATTGTTCCTATGGATGAGCTAGTAGACTGGGATAGTTACCAATTCCTGAGCTAAATTTACCCATCTTCAAGACAAAGAAGACAAAGACTAGAGCTAACAAGAAGTGAAGCCTGTATCTCTCAGATCCAAAGCTCTAACAAAATCGCAACCCACAGTCAACAAGAGAGATCTCATGTACATTTGTGATATCAAGGAATTTTCAGACTTGAATCTCTACTTGGATGAACTGGAAGAAGTAAGAGGAATTGATGCTTATAGACATCTTCCTGAAAGACTGGTATTTAGATACAAGGGAGGGAAAGAGATAACCATGGCCTCTTCACAAGATTCTCCAAGAAAGCCAATATGTTCTAATTAAAGTCTATTCATCATTCAAAAAGAACTTTGGATCCAATATAACTACAAGAAGAATAGTTCTAGAGAGGATTGAGGACTAAGGAGTATTAGAGCCAAAGATGCACTTCCAAAAACTCTATCTATTCCCTTTACAGGAAAAAGTGTGCATCTAAGGCCCTATTGGCTGATGGAATTCATGGATGACAAAGGTGTTGAAGATTTCTTCAGATTGAAGGACCAATTGAGTATCTCTAGAAATGAGACTCTTTTGGAAATGCAGTAAATGCTAAATCTCTCAGAAGCTGATGAACTTGAATTCCATAGACAACTTCAGAATCAAATTGAAGAAAACAACCGAAGGCTTGGGAAGAAATCCAGACAATCAAGGAAATAGATTTATCTGCTTAGACTAGAGGAGCATCTTGATAACAATTGTGAGCAATTTCTTTGTGTACTTTGTATTGTTCAACTTTCAGACAATTTGTAATACTTATTAGTTTTATCTACTATTTTTTAATCTGTATCTTTAGGATGTTTTGTTATCATCAAGTTTTTCTTAATTTATGGCTACAATTCCAGTAGACATAAATTGGGGGAGATTGTTAGGAATTATTGTGTACTTGATAATAAGCTAAACCAAAACCACCTTAGTAGATTTAACTTATTGAATTTTGTAGCACACGACGGATGATCAATTATAGTCCCAACGGATGATCAATATATTACCGACGGATGACTAATTGATATCCACCTGGTGAGTAGCTTATGTAACAATAAGTATTGTAGCACATTTCTGCAAACAACTTTGTATAGATTTTTGTTAGTAGCTTATGAATCATGTAGACTGCTAGTAGATATGCAGAATAGGTTGATTAAATGTAAATATAAGATGTCTTGTAATTCTGCAAAAATGAAATAGAGTCAAGTGATAAATGGCTACCCGACGGTATGATCAACAAACCTACCCGACGAATGATCAACAAGGCTACTCGACGGATAACAAGCATGTACCGACGGATGATCAATTCAAATATCTGTTGACAGTGACAACACAGTCATATGCGTCGACGTGTTTGCAAAAGGAATGTGGCAGCCTGTTAGCAGGGTTTTGAGAACAAAGAAGCATTACCATTTCTATGCTATTATGAAGATATTCAAAGATGCTGGAATAGAGTAGTGAAGCAGCATGGAGTTAGAATTGATAGTTTTGTTTTATTATCTTGTCTTTTTATCATGTAACCTTGGTGATATATAAACCAAGTGTAGATAGTAGAACAAACTAACTAAGCAAACACATTTTTAGCAGAGAAACATTTGTAAGCTGGTATTCTGTTGAATTTCTTTGTAGTTTGTTATTCACTTGTAAAGCAGTTGTGAGCTATTCAAGCTTCACAGGGTTCTCTTGATATATATATATATCTAGTGGATACATTCAAATCTACCAGAAAGTTTTAAATACCTTAGTTTTTATTACATTATGTTTTATTTACTTAACTTTGTATTACGCACTTTGCAAATCAAACAGTTAGATATAAATTGAGTTAGAACCATTTTTCATAAATCCCCAAAAGAAGCCAGAATTACATTCAACCCCCCTTCTGTAATTCTTGTTGTATTGTTAGGGAATAACAATTTTGCTTGATTGACCAAATAAATATTTTGAGTAGCATGCAGTATTTACAGCTTCTGCCTAAAAGTATGTTGGTAACTTTGATTCTTTTAGCATTGTTCTTGCAGCTTCAATAAGAGATCTGTTATTTCTTTCCACCACTCCATTTTGTTGTGGAGTTCTAGCAGCTAAAAATTCATGCATGATTCCATTTTCTTCACTAAACAACCTCATAACAGAATTCTTGAACTTAGTTCCATTATCACTCCTGATTCTTCTAACTTTGAGATCAAGATGATTGTTGACTTGTCTTATGTGATTGATTATGATTTCACTAGCTTCATCTTTAGATTTGAGAAAATACGTCCAAGTGAACTTTGAGAAATCATCAACAATCACTAGGCGGTATCTTTTCTTTTAGATTGACAATACATTCATTGGTCCAAACAAATCCATATACAAAAGTTGTAGAGGTTCTTCAATTGTAGATTCAAGCTTCTTTTTGAATGATGCCTTGATATGTTTTCCTTTCTGACAGGCATCACATAGTCCATCCTTTGAGAACTCAACTTGAGGAATGCCTCTTACAAGATCTTTCCTAACTAATTCATTCATAGTCTTGAAGTTCAGATGGGACAGCTTCTTGTGCCATAACCAACTTTCATCTTGAATTGCTTTGCTGAAAAGACAAGTAATAGAATTTGCACTTGATGGGTTGAAGTCGGCTAAATACATATTTCCTTTTCTCATACCAGTGAGAACCACTTTGTTGTCCTGCTTGTTTGTAACAACACAAGCTTCAGAGTTGAATGTTACTGAGTTGCCCTTATCACAAAGCAGGCTGACACTCCAAAGATTGTGTTTGAGTCCATCCACTAGAGCAACTTCTTCAATGATGACATTGTCTTTTGAAATCAAGCATATCCCACAATATACCCTTTGTTTTCATCTCCAAAAGTAATACTTGGGTTAGCTCTCTCCTTGAACTCAGTGAGCAAGGTAGCATCTCCAGTCATGTGCCTTGAGCAACCACTATCCAAATACCAAAAATTCTTTCTATTTCCCTGCACACATCAAAACCAAATCAAGTTGATTTTGGTACCCAAGTTTCCTTGGGTCCTACCTTGTTAGCCTTCTTTTTAGGTTTCTTAGGCTTGTCCCCATTTGACTCAGGTGATTGAGACTCAACCTTGGTCAATAGAGTAGGGCTTTGAAAACTATTCACAATTACAGAATTATCATGCACGGGTTGGTTAACAATAAATGGCATATTATGTGCCAATATATTATTCTAGTATGGCATGATAAATGGCATTTGAGGCATACTAAATGTAGCATAGTAATGATTTTGTGCAAATGGCATATTAGCAAATTGTGTATTCATATTCCGTGCAGGCATAACATTCATAGGCATTATGGGCATGCTAGGAAATGAGGGAGGTGCAGACATAGGTGCAAGCATAGCAGATTTGCAATTAATAGACATATGATTAACACTACCACACTTAACACAGATTTTTCTTAGAGCATATTTATCAGGTGTGTAGTTGTTATGTTTGTTAATACCTACTTTCCATTTCTATTATTTTTCCTTTTTGAGTCTGCTTTAACCTCAATTTTCTCCAATCTATCATTCAATTGCTTGATTGACAGATGTCCTACATTAGCTATCTTGTTTTCCTTGACTTGACTAGTTTCTCCTGTAACAAATTTCTTGGAATTTGATCCATATTTATTATTTAACTTAGCTAGCTTGACTTTGCTAACTGGCTTTCTATCACTCGACGGATGTGGTTCTTTGTCTTTCGACGGATGAATCTTTTTGTCATTCGACGGATAATCTTCATTATTCGTTGGAATCTTTTTGTCAATGGATAATCTTCATTATCCATTGAATCCACATCCGTTGAAATTCGTTCTACCAAACTAGGTCCAGTTCTCTTTACTCTTTTTTCCAGGCTTCCTCACAGAAAGAATTTATACCTTGAACCTTGGTAATTTGAGTATGGACATCTCTAGATGATTTCTAAGTCTTAATTACCTTATGTTCTCATTCAAGTAGCTTTCTTAAAATCTCCTCTTTCTTTAAGGATTCAGTCAGTTCTTCCTTAGTAATTTTACACTCTTTCAATTTCTCAAACTCAATAAATTGAGTTTCTAACATAGCATTTCTCTCACTTAAAAACAGATTGTTATCTTTAATTCTGGTATTTTCTTTAGTGAGTGACTTAAGCGTAACACGCAAGATATATAACTCTCTGGACATGTCATTTATAGCATCATTACACTCAGCTTTAGAAAGATATGCTAGATTAGTGGTGATTACCTGATTGCTTAAAGAACTGACCTCTGCTTCATCTGATTTGGCCATCAGGGCTAGGTTGACATAGATTGTTTCTTCATCTCATCTACTCCAGTAGCTACCCAGTCATTATCTTGAGACAAGAAGGCCCTTTCCTTTTGTTTGAGCAATTCAAAATATATCTTTTTTTAATCCACAGGCTCAAACTTCTTTCTTTCAGAATCAGGCTTTCTGCATTCACTTGCAAAATGACCACTCAAGCCACATTTGAAAATTTTGAATTTGGATTTATCCACCATGTTTCTATTTGGCTTGGTTGCTCCAAAATTCTTTTTGAATTTGAGCTTGGCAAACCTTCTTGACAGGAAAGCTAGATGTTCATCTATATCCTCTATTTCATCTTGACTAAGATGGTCTTCATGTTCAGCTACTAACCCTTTTCCTTTTCCTTCACAAACCCTAGAGTTTGGTATAGATTCTACAGCTTCAACCTTCATCTCTTTCACTTTCTCTTGCTCAGCTACCAGTGCCATAGATCCTCCCTTCTTCCTTCCTTTCTCTATTTGCTCATCTTGTTCTAACTCAAGTTTATAATTTTCAGAATCCCATACAGTCTCTCCAAGGTAAACTCCTTGTGATCTTATGAATTTTTGAGAGAGACCGTCATAGGCTTCCATTCCTTTGGTAGAGATCTAAGTAAATTCAGGTTTGAATCTTTTGTCTGATAGACCCTTCCATGCAGCTTCAGTGCATTTAGTAGTTTTTGAAACCTACTAAATATGTCACTTAAAGATTCATTATCTTCACAATGAAATGTTCATACTGCTGAATTAGAAGTTACATCTTGTTTTCCCTCACGTGCTCAGTTCCATCACTTATAATTTGAATTGTATCCCAAATGTCTTTAGCAGTCTTGCAGTTTATGACATTGTCAAACATATCTCCATTAAGACCATTGAACAGAATGTTCATAGCCTTCTTGTCTTTGTGTACTTGCTCAATATCTTCATCTGTCCATTCTTCTGTAGCTTTGGGACACTTTGCCCATTGCCTACAGCGTCTTCAGTATCTGTAGCCGCTCTTACAGGAATATGAGGGCCTTTCTCAATGCAATCAACATGCCTTTCATCTTGAGAGAGAAGATGCAGGTGCATTTTCACCTTCCAATGGTGATAGTTGTCTTTATCCAAGAATGGAATCTTTACTCCAACATCCTTCCTGCTCATCTTGTTAGTTGCTTTGATCTTTAAACTCTTAGTGTGTTAAGAGCTTGCTCTGATACCAATTTTTAATCCCAGATAATCTAACAGTTGAATTATAGAAGGGGGGGGGGTTTGAATGTAATTCTTAGTTTCTTCTTGATTTTAAAACTTCTCTAACAAATATACATAAGAGTGTTTGAATATGATAAAGTGCGGAATGAAAGTATTGATGTATTCAAACACAAAGTAATTAAAACACAAGTATTTAAAAACTTTTTGGTGGATTGAACTTATCCACCAGAGATATATATATTTCGAGAACTCTGTGATACAAAGACTGTACACAGCTGCTTACAAGTAGAATCACAAAGAACATAGATGTTACGACCGGCATTTTATGTAATATTAATTCTGAATTTGGTGTAATTATAAAGCCGAATGCAAATATATTCAATGATTGTACGTTGGTGTGAGTGAAAAATTTCTGCATTATAAATTTGCTTTATGTAGTATATGATTTTTCAAAGCAAGAGTTTATTTAATTGCTTATTTTTTATTTATAAGGAATATTCTAAGCCTTGGAAATTTTTTCCTTTAAAAGGTATTTTGTTCACAAATTTTGAAAATGATTTTATAAAGTCTCTAAAAATCCAAGTTATTTTATGGTATAACTTTTATAATTTTTGAACTTGTATTTTATTTTATAAAAATAAATCTATACAAATTTTATTTGTTATAATTAGAAAATTACATGGCTACCCTTGCATGCAAATACTCTTCCAATTCAACTAAGGGGCAAGGAAGACATTTCCAACCCCACTCACTTTCATTCTACTAACCAAATTACCACTTTGTCCTTGCATGCAAATCTACCTAACTATGTTGGAAGGTTACTCTTGTAAATTCTCAAATCCACTCACTTTTGGTTAAATAAAAAACCAAACTAACATGATTATTACTCCACTTTCACCCCACCATTTCCACACTCCTCCTTTCCTCCCCCTCCTCTCGGCTCTCCCCTCTCCTCTCGGCTTTTTGGCGAAGCCATAACCCCCTCCCTTTTCTTCATTCTTCATTCAAGCTCCCACTTTCCAATCAAGTAAATGTTACTTCCTATATCTTGATCATGCATAATTCAAAGAGTGTTGAGTGAAAAGTTTAAGTTTAAAGGTTGCATGTAAAGGTTTTAGTGAAACTCAAAATACAACCTTGATTCTTGTGAGTTTAGGGTTGTTTTTGAAGAGGACTACAAGGAATGGAGAAGTGCCAAGTCTTGAGAGGGAAACTCTTGATGATTAAATGGCCATTCCCATCCATTTCATTCGGCCATGACCATATGGGAGCCGAATGAATGGTCCTAAGACTATTCTTGTTGCTTAAATCAATTTTTGCATGTTTATGTGATAATGACTTGAATTTTGTAGTGAAAATTTGATAAAACTCTTTGCATGCTAAGTGATCATCTAGGTATAGCTTATGCTAGGATTGTACATGTCAATTTTATGATAGAATATATGTAGAAATATGTTGTTTTTGGTTTGCAAAACCCGAAGACATGCATGCATGGGGATTTCTCTTAGAATGTTATAAGATTTGATCATTTGGAAAGATTTTGTTAGTGAGCCTTAATTTCAGTAGGAATAATGTGTTAATATTGATTTATGCTTCTTGTTGCATGGTAATAATCGTGGTTATCTTTAATAAAAATGCATATCTTGTTGTTTCAAAAGCATGAAGATTTGTGAGTTGTGAAGTGTAGTTTCTTTGTTTTGCCATAATTGTACCTTAGGTAAGGATGTTCTCACCCAAGGTTATTTTGAGAATAAGGGAGTTAGTTCTGTAGATTACCATGTTTAAGTCTTGGTTTGAGTATTGGGTTGTTGGTAGTTGAGTTTGTCAAGTCAAAACCTTGGAGAAAGGAGAGTTATAGTTTTCTGCAGAAAAATCAGTTAGTACCCTGAGGTTTAGAGTGAGTTTTGACCATGTCATTATGTGCACTTTGAGGCCCAAGCCACCAGAAGTTAGTATTGGGAGTATATAAAAGGTTTTAGGAGTTGGTTGGAGGTTTGCATGTCATTTGGTTAGGTGCACAAGTAGAATCACACAAAATCTGTCCAGCAGGGGACAGTTTTGTTGCAACTTAGAAATAGGGAGATTTGACCATGTCATAAGGTAGGCCCTCATTAGTCCCTGTTGGGCCTTAGTTAGAGGGAGTGTCAGAGAAGTTTTTTTCAGCCATAGTTCATAGGATATGAGTTAGAACCATGTGTCACAAGTTAATTCAATTCAGGGCGTTTTCTGCCAGAAAAACAGGGGAACATTGAACTTTTAGCTTAGGCCCAAGAAGGCCCAAGCCAGGGCCCTTGAGCCACATCAAGTTTGTGAGATGCCCTTAGGTCAGGAGAGTCCTTGTGTAAAAGTTTGATGGAAAACTTGTAGTTTAAGAGTGTCTAATACACTCAAGAAACCATAGTTGTGCATTCTGAAATTTGCACCAGTGAGCACTTTCACTTATCACATAGTTTTAGAACACTTAGGATGAGATTTAGGTTGACCACCATAGTTGTAAGATAGTAAAGGTCAGTAGAGCAAAAGGCACAAGTGAGGGTCAATAGGTTTGGATAGTTTAGTAAAGGTACATCGAGTTAGGAAGCCAAAATTAGAAGACTTTGTCTAGTTTAGCGACCAAGTGACTTAAGTTGTGAGTCGAGATCATCCAAGCCTAGTGTTAAATTATGGTATATATGGTGTTATTAATATATGATATGTGATTATGTGGCTATGTGTGAACATTTATAATTTAAAAGTGAATATAAAATTAAGTGCATATAGGCCTAAGTGCCATCCGTGTTTAATTTCGAGTTGTAAATAGGTTAAGATGGTAATAATATATTATAATGAGGATTATTATTATTTATGTAGGATTTCGAGACGATGAGAAAACTTGCCTTAAAGGTCGAGTGAAGCTCCAGTTGTTGCTCCTACCAGTTAGACCAGACCAGCCTTTCTCAAGGCAAGTGATTCAACCTGTCTTTCGAATTTACTATAAATAGTTCATATATATCGATGCAATTATCCTGAGTCATTTTGATATATTTAAATCAAGTGCATCTTTTGTTTATCTTTGAGTTATATAGAGATGCCATGAACCCTCAAGTACGTATTGCAAGTAGTTCAAAAGTCTTTTTCATGATAGTTAAATGCCATGATAAAATGAAGAGTTGTTATATTACTTGATTGATCCTCTTGATTAACATGTTGATGATTCCTAAGTATTGATATCTCATCCTGATACTTGAATCCCTATAGAAACTTACCTTGAATCTTGAAAGCCAGATATTTATCAAAGTGATTCCTCATTGATTGATATCCCTCTTTCTTATCCTAAAGCTTGACCAATTCTGATATATCCTGATCTAAAGATCATTTCTTCATACCTTAACATCCTTAGTATTCATGAAGCTTATCTTCTTGATGATCCAACACCTGTACCTTGACAAGAAACCATTGCTTTAAGCCCAGTTTGGCATTACCCCCTTCATATTATCCATTAGCCTCACTGAATTTTCTTGTCCAAGTTTTGTCATATGAAAACCTTTTAGTTACCCTAATAGAGTAAAGTTTTGTGAATCACGGCCCTGAGAGTTAGTATCATTTTCCCCGTGTTTCGAGTTAATCTATAATCCCTTGATAAAATGTTACTGTAAAAAGAGATTTTAGTTATAATTCTGCATCAGTTTTTGAAATAAATAAAATATGGATTTTCAGTCCCAAAGGGGGATAAAGTTTTCTTTGAATGGTGGATCTGGACTGAGACGCGAGTCCTTTCCACACTTATATTAGGCTTAAAAGTTGCCTAGGGATTCCCATTAATGTTTTAGAACCCACTGAGGTTCGGGATTACTTCGCGGCTGATCACCGGCTGTAATCCGTAGCGTCATAAAATGATTTTGATTAAGACATGATTTTAAAATTGTTTTGATACAAGAAAAATGATGCCATCGCACATAGTTTTATCTCTCGTTATTATTGGTTATGTCTTTCCATTGTCATTCTTTAATGTATATCTCGATTTATGTTTTGTATCATACTGTTAGCACTTGTTGAGCATTTGGCTCACTCCTTGCTTTACCCTGATATTACAGCTAGCAGCTATGGTTAGATTCAAACAGACTGCCCGTAAGACCTGTGATGTTGATGCTTATGTTCGAGCTCAGGTAGAATAAGTGATAGTAGTTTGTGTGAGGACTCGGTTTTTAAAATCAGATGTAATAGTTGGTAGTGTTGGGCTATTCCAAACCGTAAATTGTAAGATCTTGGATTTGGTTGTATTATTTCTTTAAATTTTTTAATAGCTATATTATTTTGCTGTTCAAGTTGGGGGCGTGACAGGTTTGGTATCAGAGCTACGGTTTAGAGTCCCTGGACAGCCCAAATAGGTTATAGGTTATGTGTGTAGGATATAGATAATATACGAGAGAGTAGGATAAGTAAATTTATATTAATACTCCTCTTATTGGTTGTCAGCAAAGGGCGCATTCCTCGTCATCCTCTGGTTCAGACGACACTATTGGCTTTCACGGTGTATGCCTGAGTTGAGGCGTGAGTTCGACATGCTACAGGGCAAGTACGACCGATGATAGACCGCACTGAAAAACGTGTATCCGGACAGCCGGAAACTACGAAGGGCAAGCCCAAGGGCAGATGACTACGAGACTTGAGACCTTGGTTCAGTACGTCAACACTAAGCTTGAGGAGATGCCAGCGCACCGGGGGACTATACCAGCCAGTATGTCATTGAGATGGTGGCGGATGAGCTCCAGAGCATTGTGAAGACGCTTCGAGGAGAAAGACTACCAAGCCCCGTTCAGATGGAGTGGAGCCTTAGTTCTTTCCATTTACCTTTCATGTTGTTGTACATCAGACTCTTGTGGAATCCCCAGTTGTTTCCGTTGTTTCCTTAAATAAGCCTTGTTTATTCTAGAATCAGACTTTGTCCTAATCCTGTATGGTGACCTTTAAAATTTCAATAATTATTTGCTATTGTTCACCATTTGCTCTCAACTGTTATTTTACGTTTTATCATCAGATCTGCTTAATTTGGAAACTTGACCCCATATATAAAATAAGAATGCCATGCGATACCCTCGAATCATTTTATCATTCATATCTGTTTTGACATAACTCTTATTTCAGGATCATGCCTCCCAAAAAGAAGAACCCAACACACCACAGACCCAAACATTCTTCGACTACTGGAAACTTTGCAACAACAAACCAATGCTATAGCTCACAACAACTAACTCTTCAACAACGAATTGAAAACCAAGATAACCGTGAGCCACACCAACCACCTGAAACCAATACCACCTAGACAAATTGTCACTTTCAAGGCTTTTCAGAATGTGAATCCACCTGCATTTCATGATACTACTGATCCAGTGATAGCTAACACATGGATCAAGGAGATGGAAAGGGCTTTTGAGTTGGTACAGTTAGGAGACGATCAGAAGACGCCGTATTCTACTTACTTCTTGAAGGGAGAAGTTATCTATTGGTGGGAATCAGTAAAAGCTATGGAAGTCACTCAGCAGGTTTCTTGGGAGAGATTTAAGAAGTTATTTCTGGACAAGTATTACCCTAAGTACATGCAGAATCAGATGGAGCTAAAATTTCTTGAGTTGAAGCAAGGGAACATGACTGTATTGGAGTATGAGAAGAAGTTCACTGAGTTGTCAAGGTTTGTGAAAGTATACCAGCACTGGAGGAAAAGCAAAGAAATTTCAGCAAGGATTGGAGCCTTGGATCGAGATAGAGTGGCTATGTTTGAGCTTGAAACTCTCGGGAGTAGTACAGAAAGCTGCTCTGATTGAAAATGGGACGCAGTCAAGAAAGAAAGGGATAACAAGAGAGGAAGGTTCCATTTTATGGAGAAAAGTCTGAAGCAGGAAGTTCACAGATCGGAATATAAAGAGGAATGGTTTCCAGAAGGGCGGAAATTTTCAAAAGAAAGGAAAATTTGGGTAAAAGGCAAGAATCGAAGGGGAACAATCAGGCAAGCCAAGGGCAAGTTGGAGAAAACAGGTTCCAGAGGCCAGAATGCAAGCACTGTGGAAGAAGGCACCCCGGAGTGTAATAAGCTGAGCATGACATGCTACAGTAATAAGCTGAGCATGTCATGCTCAGCTTATTACATACTGGGGTCCTTCTTCCACAGTGCTTGCATTCTGGCCTCTGGAACCTGTTTTCTCCAACTTGCCCTTGGCTTGCCTGATTGTTCCCCTTCGATTCTTGCCTTTTACCCAAATTTCCTTTCTTTTGAAAATTTCCACCCTTCTGGAAACCAATCCTCTTTATATTCCGATCTTGTGAACTTCCTGCTTCAACTTCTCCATAAAATGGAACCTTCCTCTTCTTGTTATCCCTTTCCTTCCTTGACTGCGTCCCATTATTCTCAATCAGAGCAGCTTTCTGTACTACTCCCGCGTAAGTTTCAAGCTCAAACATACCACTCTATCTCTGATCCAAGGCTCCAATCCTTGTTGAAATTTCTTTGCTTTTTCCTCCTCAGTGCTGGTATACTTGTCACAAACCTTGACAACTCAGTGAACTTCTTCTCATACTCCAATACAGTCATGTTCCCTTGCTTCAACTCAAGAAATTTTAGCTCATCTGATTCTGCATGTACTTAGGGTAATACTTGTCCAGAAATAACTTCTTAAATCTCTCCCAAGAAACCTGCTGAGTGACTTCCATAGCTTTTACTGATTCCCACCAATAGATGACTTCTCCCTTCAAGAAGTAAGTAGCATACGGCATCTTCTGATCGTCTCCTAACTGTACCAACTCAAAAGCCCTTTCCATCTCCTTGATCCATATGTTAGCTATCACTGGATCAGTGGTATCATGAAATGCAGGTGGATTCACATTCTGAAAAGCCTTGAAAGTGACAATTTGTCTAGGTGGTACTGGTGGTTCAGGTGGTTGGTGTGGCTCACGGTTATCTTGGTTTTCAATTCGTTGTTGAAGAGTTAGTTGTTGTTGAGCTATAGCATTGGTCTGTTGTTGCAAAGAATGTTTGGGTCTGTGGTGGATGTGGTTCGGGTTCTTTTTGGGAGGCATGATCCTGAAATAAGAGTTGTGTCAAAACAGATATGAATGATAAAATGATTCGAGGGTATCGCATGGCATTCTTATTTTACATATGGGGTCAAGTTTCCAAATTAAGCAGATATGATGATAAAAACGTAAAATAACAGTTGAGAGCAAATGGAACAATAGCACATAATTATTGAAATTTTAAAGGTCACAATACATAGATTAGGACAAAGTCTGATTCTAGGAATAACAGGCTTATTTAAAGGAAACAACGGAAACAACTGGGGATTCCACAGAGTCTGATGGTACAACAACATGAAAGGTAAATGGAAAGAACTAAGGCTCCACTCCATCTGAACGGGGCTTGGTAGTCTTTTCCTCTCGAAGCGTCTTCACAATGCTCTGGAGCTCATCCGCCACCATCTGAATGACATACTGGCTGGTGCGGTCCCGGTGCGCTGGCATCTCCTCAAGCTTAGTTTGACGTACTGAACCAAGGTCTCAAGTCTCGCAGTCATCTGCTCCTTGGGCTTCCCTTCGTAGTTTCGGCTGTCCGGATACACGTTCTTCAGTCGGTCTATCAGTCGGTCGTACTTGCCCTAAAGCATGTCGAACTCGCGCCTCAACTCAGCATACACCGTGAAAGCAATAGTGTCGTGAACCAGAGGATGACGAGGAATGCGCCCTTTGCTGACAACCAATAAGAGAGTATTAATAATAAATTTACTTATCCTACTCTCTCGCATATTATCTATATCCTACACACATAACCTATAACCTATTTGGGCTGTCCAGGGACTCTAAACCGTAGCTCTGATACCAAAACCTGTCACGCCCCCAACTTGAACAGCAAAATAAATATAGCTATTACAAAATTTTAAAAGAAATAACAAACCAAATCCAAGATCTTACAGTTTAGGGTTTGGAACAGCCCAACACTACCAACTATTACATCTGATTTTCAATACCGAGTCCTCACACAAACTACTATCACTTATTCTACCTGAGCTCGAACATAAGCATCAGCATCACAGGTCTTACGGGCAGTCTGCTTGAATCTAACCATAGCTGCTAGCTGTAATATCAGGGTAAAGCAAGAAGTGAGCCAAATGCTCAATAAGTGCTAACCAGTACGATACAAAACATAAATCGAGATATACATTAAAGAATGACAATGGAAAGACATAACCAATGATAACGAGAGATAAAACTATGTGAGATGGCATCATTTTGCTTGTATCAAAACAATTTTAAAATCATGTCTTAATCAAAATCATTTTATGACGCTACGGATTACAGCCGGTGATCAGCCGCGAAGTAATCCCGAACCTCGCTGGGTTCTAAAACATTAATGGGAATCCCTAGGCAACTTTTAAGCCTAATATAAGTGTGGAAAGGACTCGCGTCTCAGTCCAGATCCACTATTCAAAGAAAACATTTATCCCCTTTGGGACTGAAAACCCACATTTTATTTATTTCAAAAACTGATGCCGAATTATAACAAAATCTCTTTTAACAGTAAACATTTTTATCAAGGGATTATAGATCAACTCGAAACACGGGAAATATGGTATAAATCTCAGGGCCATGATTCACAAAACTTTACTCTATTAGGGTAACTAAAAGGTTTTCATATGTCAAAACTTGGACAAGAAAATTTAGTGAGGCTAATGGATAATATGAAGGGTAATGCCAAACTGGGCTTAAAGCAATGGTTTCTCGTCAAGGTACAGGTGTTGGATCATCAAGAAGATAAGCTTCATGAATACTATGGGTGTTAAGGTATGAAGAAATGATCTTTAGCTCAGGATATATCAGATTGTCAAGCTTTAGGATAAGAAAGAGGGGTATCAATCAATGAGGAATCACTTTGTAATATCTGGCTTTCAGGATTCAAGGTAAGTTTCTATAGGGATTCAAGTATCAGGATGAGATATCAATACTTAGGAATCATCAGCATGTTAATCAAGAGGATCAATCAAGTAATATAACAACTCTTCATTTTATCATGGCATTTAACTATCATGAAAAGACTTTTGAACTACTTGCAATACGTACTCGAGGGTTCATGGCATCCTATATAACTCAAAGATAAACAAAAGATACGCTTGATTTAAATATATCAAAATGACTCAGGATAATTGCATCGATATATGAACTATTTACAGTAAATACGAAGGTCAAGTTGAATCACTTGCCTTGAGAAAGGCTGGTCTGGTCTGACTGGTAGGAGCAACAACTGGAGCTTCACTCGACCTTTATGGCAAGTTTTCCCTCGTTCGAGATCCTACATAAATAATAATAATCCTCATTATAATATATTCTTACCATCTTAACCTATTTACAACCGAAATTAAACACGGATGGCACTTAGGCCTATACGCACTTAATTTATATTCACTTTTAAATTAAATGTCACACATAGCCACATTCTCATATCATATATTAATACCAAATACACATATATACCATAATGCAACACTAGGCTTGGATGATCTCGACTCACAACTTAAGTCACTTGGTCGCTAAACTAGACAAAGTCTTCTAATTTTGGCTTCCTAACTCGATGTGCCTTTACTAAACTATCCAAAACCTATTGACCCTCACTTGTGCCTTTTGCTCTACTGACCTTATACTATCTTACAACTATGGTGGTCGACCTACTCACTCCTAAGTGTTCTAAAACTATGCGATAAGTGAAAGTGCTCACTGGTGCAAATTTCAGAATGACAACTATGGTTTCTTGAGTGCATTAGACACTCTTAAACTAAATTTTTTAAAAATTTTACACAAGACTCTCCTGACCTAAGGGCATCTCACAAACTTGATGTGGCTCAAGGGCCTGGCTTGGCCTTCTTGGGCCTAAGCTAAAAGTCCAAGGTTCCCCTATTTTCTGGGCAGAAAATGCCCTGACTTGAATTAACTTGTGACACATGGTTCTAACTCATATCCTATGAACTATGGTTGGAAAAACTTCTCTGACACTCCCTCTAACTAAGGCCCAACAGGGCCTAATGAGGGCCTACCCATGACATGGTCAAATCCCCTATTTCTAAGTTGCAACAAAACTGTCCCCTGCTGGACAGATTTTGTTATTCTACTTGTGCACCTAACCAAATGACATGCAAACCTCCAACCAACTCCTAAAACCTTTTATATACTCCCAATACTAACTTCTGGTGGCTTGGGCCTCAAAGTGCACATCAATGACATGGTCAAAACTCACTCTAAACCTCAGAGTTCTAAACTGATTTTCTGCAGAAACTATAACTCTCCTTTCTCCAAGGTTTTGACTTGACAAACTCAACTACCAACAACCCAATACTCAAACCAAGACTTAAACATGGTAATCTACTGAACTAACTCCCTTATTCTCAAAATAACCTTGGGTGAGATCATCCTTACCTAAGGTACAATTATGGCAAAACAAAAGAAACTACACTTCACAACTCACAAATCTTCATGCTTTTGAAAAACAAGATATGCATTTTTATTAAAAGATAACCACGAATTATTACCATGCAACAAGAAGCATAAATCAATATTAACACATTATTCCTACTGAAATTAAGGCTCACTAACAAAATCTTTCCAAATGATCAAAATCTTATAACATTCTAAGAGAAATCCACATGCATGCATCTTCGGGTTTTGCAAACCAAAACAACATTTCTACATATATTCTATAAAAATTGACATGCAAGCCTAGCATAGCTATACCTAGATGATCACTTAGCATGCAAAGAGTTTTATCAAATTTTCACCACAAAATTCAAGTCATTATCACATAAACATGCAAAAATTGATTTAAGCAACAAGAATAGTCTTAAGGACCATTCATTCGGCTCCCATATGGTCATGGCCGAATGAAATGGATGGGAATGGCCATTTAATCATCAAGAGTTTCCCTCTCAAGACTTGGCACTTCTCCATTCCTTGTAGTCCTCTCAAAAACAACCCTAAACTCACAAGAATCAAGGTTGTATTTTGAGTTTCACTAAAACCTTTACATGCAACCTTTAAACTTAAACTTTTCACTCAACACTCTTTGAATTATGTATGATCAAGATATAGGAAGTAACATTTACTTGATTGAAAGTGGGAGCTTGAATGAAGAATGAAGAAAAGGGAGGGGGTATGGCTTCGGCCAAAAAGCCGAGAGGAGAGGGGAGAGCCGAGAGGAGGGGAGGAAAGGAGGAGTGTGGAAATGGTGGGGTGAAAGTGGAGTAATAATCATGTTAGTTTGGTTTTATTTGACCAAAAGTGAGTGGATTTGAGAATTTACAAGAGTAAACTTCCAACATAGTTAGGTAGATTTGCATGCAAGGACAAAGTGGTAATTTGGTTAGTAGAATGAAAGTGAGTGGGGTTGGAAATGTCTTCCTTGCCCCTTAGTTGAATTGGAAGAGTATTTGCATGCAAGGGTAGCCATGTAATTTGCTAATTATAACAAATAAAATTTGTAAAGATTTATTTTTATAAAATAAATACAAGTTCAAAAATTATAAAATTTATACCATAAAATAACTTGGATTTTTAGAGACTTTATAAAATCATTTTCAAAATTTGTGAACAAAATACCTTTTAAAGGAAAAATTTTCCAAGGCTTAGAATATTCCTTATAAATAAAAAATAATGCAATTAAATAAACTCTTGCTTTGAAAAATCATATACTACATAAAGCAAATTTATAATGCAGAAATTTTTCACTCACACCAACGTACAATCATTGAATATATTTGCATTCGGCTTTATAATTACACCAAATAATTAATATTACATAAAATACCGGTCGTAACATCCCTCCCCCTTAAGGGATTCTGTCCCCAGAATCTAAGAGAACATATGAGGATACCGGGAACACATATCAGACTCTGACTCCCAAGTCGATTCTTCGACCTTAGGGTTCCTCCAAAGTACTTTCACTAACTTTACCGACATATTCCTAAGACTCTTTACTTGCTAGTCGAGTATTTTGACAGGTTGCTCCACAAATGACAGGTCTGCCTGAATTTCTACAGGTTCATATTCTATCACATGGCTAGCATCATGATTGTACTTCTTAAGCAACGACATGGAACACATTATGCACATGCTGATACTGAGGTGGTAAGGCCAAATCATAGGCCACCTTTCCCACTTGACTCAATATTTCAAAAGGACCTATGTATCTAGGTGCTAACTTCCCTTTCTTGCCAAATCTAAACAACCCTTTTCTTGGTGACACCTTCAACAAAACAGCTTCGCCAATTTGGAATTGAACATCCTTACACGCTGGATCCGCATACTTCCTCTGTCTATCTTAAGCAGCAAGCAACCTTTTCTGAATTAACTTGACTCTGTCATGCAACTGTTGCACCAATTCCGAGCCAAGAATTCTTCCTTCTCCTACTTCATCCCAACTTGTTGGTGATCTACATTTTAACATGCTTTAATGAAAACATTCACATGCATATAAATAATATATCATATTTCTGCGATAACTCCTGCGACCCTCATCTCTCCCCCGACCCTCATATCTCTCGTCTCTCTCACCTCTCATATATCTCATCTCTCCCCTACGTCTCTCTTAGTCTTCTTACCTTTCATCTCATCTCTCATCTTCTCACCGTCTCTTCTCTCTTTTCGCCGAAACCCTAATTTTAGCCCCAATTCTAATTCAAGATTTGAAGCTTCAAATTAGAGCAAATTAAACTTGAAATTGAGCATTTGGAGGTTGGAGCATCTGGAGGTAGACGCTTTGGAGCATCTGGAGGTTGGAGCATTGAGGTTTTGGAACATTGAGGTTTTGGAACATTGAAGAGCATCTGGAGGTATATTCTTCTTTATGGTTTATCTCCCTCATTTTTACGTTTAATATCCTGTTTATCTTCTTTGTGCATGTAAATGTTTTATGTTTTTGAGGGGTTTTATGTTTGTTTCTTTTTGGGGGTTTTATGTCCTGTTTTTGGGGTATTTTTGGGAATTTTATGTCCTGATAAATATTTTAGGTACATTAATGTAAATCAATGTTCTTGTTGATATCATGTAAATGTAAATGTAAATCAATATTTTAGGTACACTGATGTAAATCAATGTTTTAGGTACATTGATATAAATGTAAATGTTTCTGTTCTATTTTTAATTATGTGTTTTCTGGTAGTTGTTCATACATATTAGTGTGTTTTGGGGGCTGCATTTGAACAAGTCTCTTATATGAATAAGTCTCTGCATTTCTTGTTTTGTATAATAGTCATTTCTCTGATATGAACAAGTCTCTGCATTTCTGATATGAACTATCTGTTACTAGTATTGTATAATAATCATTGTTTTGTATAATTATCCTTCTCACAGATTTAACAAGTAACGGATAATTTTAATTTATTTATTTATGGGCTGAATTTGTTTCAATACTCAAGTACTCACTGGGTTTTATTTATGTGAAGGAAATTTAACAATTGTCTGGGCTGTGAATGTTGGAATTATTGGGTTTTTAATTATGTGATATTTTCAAATATCTTGGTTTAATTTGTTTTAAATATCTTGGTTTAATTTAGTCTAGTTTATAAATTTAGTCTAGTTTTGTAATTAATTGGGTATATGTGTAGAATCTTAGAGTAATGAATTAGTACTATAAATTATTAGGATATCAAGGTATTTACTCCTTTCTAAGTTTATATAATTAATCCCTACAGTAACCAACACAAATTTGATATACCTTTTATTAAATAATTATAAATAGGTATGTGTTGGATTTTTAATATTTAAAGTGGCTATCAGGTAGGGAAATTTGATGGATAAGACATGGATTTTGCAAGATATGGATTCTTTAGCATTTGAAATGGGGGTGGAAAACTTCTTGATATATGCTGAAGAAAATTCTGAAGATCGTAACAAAATTCCTTGCCCTTGTGAATGATGCGCCAATTTTAAAAAAGTCTCTCTAAAAACAATCAGGGGCCATATCTATGACAATGGCTTTTATCTAGGTTATGTTCATTGGGTTTGGCACGGGGAGACTGCTTCTACGGGTCCTAAATATTCAAGTGCTAGTTGTCCACCTGAAGAGCAAAATGAAGCTCAACAAGAATGTGCCAAAACAGTACAAGGTGTTATACAAACATGCTGCAGTCTTCATGAAATCCATTGGGGAGTCAATACCGATTCCGTGTGATTCGGACGTGTTTGGGACTGAGAAAAATTTCTATATTGCATCAAAATGTGAAAGCATTGTTGGAGTTCGATATGATTGGCCAAGCTGCAATATCTGCTTATATGGCGTAAGTTACTTTTTTATCGTTACATATTCAATATTCATGTTTTATATGGATATTATAAGTAATGTAATTCACTCCCTCGTAGGCTCTTGCAAAGACTGATTATGATTGAGAGGAAGAATGATGATGTGGTCTTATATGGATTTTTCGATCCAGGAGCTACATTTACGTTGAACAAATCTTTTCATTCTTATTTTGTTAATCGGTTGAAAGAGAGTAGTCCGTATCGCATGTACTTCATGCCACATAATCATAAGTAAGTATTTTTAATTTAGACATGCTTTTACAAATTAATATATTTAGGTAGTTTTTTAAAATTTCTAACTTGTGTTTTTCTTTTTTCTTTTTTATAAACATAGTTGCCACTGAATTTTGGTTGTAATTTGGGATGGCGACATTTATATTCTGAACCCTCTGCCACATCCAACACATTTTGACGAGTTGGAAAAATCATTAACAGAGTAATATATTTCTGTTTACTATATATAAATATATATAGTAAATATTCTCCCTTTTGAAAAATAATCATGTAAATTATTGTTGTTCTGCAATGTAGAGCGATGAAATCCTACAATGCTCAAACTGGAAGGGGAAATAAAGCTCCTCAGATAAAGAATCTTCTTGTAAGGTTTTTGTATTTTTTATCACTTTGTAATTTTAATTAATTTATGGAGCTAATTCAGATTTTATATTATAACAGGGATCTCCCAAACAACCAGGAGGGGTTGAATGTGGCTATGTTATAATGCGATACATGAAAGATATCATTGCTGATAAGGAGCTATCTTTTACTACCAAGGTATATGCAAATCATTTCTGATAGATGGCATGTAGAATTTTTTGTGTAGTTTTTCAGAACAGATGAAATATGAGTGCCATTTTTATTATCAGTTTTTATTATTAGTGATTTCCAAATGGATCTTGTTTTTATTATTAGTAATGATAGATGACTATTAGTGATAAGGATCTATCTGGTATAGTTTTGGATTGACGAAGAAAATTACGGTTAAATATAGAAAAGGTCCTCTTCTGGTTAAATTATAAATAGTTGGTTCTGTTTATATTTAATTATACATATGGCAATTCTGGTTAATAATATTCTGGTTGCTAATTTTTACTTGTGTTATTTAGTGGGCAGCCAAAACTCGAAATTCCTACACAAGGCAGGAGCTGGATGGGGTGCGGATGGAGGTGCTTGAATTTATCCAAGACAAGATATAAAAATGCTAAGTATCTATATATAGCTTTCGTCTGAACTATGTGAATTGATGTTGTGTTTGCTGGTGGTTAGTGGTAAATTAACGGAGATTTGGTGACAATTACATCCATCATTCTGATTTATGTTTGGAATTGTCAAAATTTGACAAGTGGTACATATTAACTAGTCAAATATGTTTAGAATGTTGGATGTAATAACTAGCGAATTTGGGTTTTATTATTTTTAGTTGGGATGTTTATTTTAGACTTGGAATGTAATGTCCAAATTGAGCTCTTGTTGGATTGAATGTTAGTAAATTTGGTATCAATGTATACCTCTATATTTTTACAAATTTGGTTGGATGTATTGCATATTGTTGGTATTTTTCTGGTTTAAAATGCAATTAGTTCCCTGGGCTATTAATAGTACCAGGATGGCATATGCAATTTACAGTACATTAACATCACAATGGTAATTTAAAACCGATGTAAAAAAGAATAAAAGACATCAGGTGAAACAATATTAAAAGAAAAAGATCTACAAAAACCAATGTCAAATAGTCATTTGACATCGGTTCTGTAAAAAATCAATGTATTTTAAGCCAAATAACATCGAATTTTCAATAGCTGATGTCTTAAATTTTACAATGTTAAAGATTAAACATCGGTTAGAAAAAACACTGATGTTAAACAAAATGATTTAACATCACCAAATAAAAGAAACCGATGTCTAACCCAGTATTTTATATCGGTTGATAAAAGTACCCGATGTCTGATGGAGCATTTCACATCGGTCAGACAACTTAACCGATGTCTGATCTAGACTTTCACACCGGTTTGTTTGAAAGATTAAAAAACATGTCTTTTAGAGCTTATAGGTTTCATGTTTTAATGGATATTATTCCATAATATACTCATATTCACCTAGAAATACTGTAATATAAGCTAAAATTTGTTACAAAGACATCAGAATTATTCTTAAAACCGATGTATAGCACTGTAATAGACATCGGCTGTGAACCGATGTCAAAGGCTGATGACATTTAACATCACACGCGAAGACATCAGTTCAGTTTTTTTTAACATCGGTTCTGAACCGATGTCTGATCCCATTTTTCTAGTAGTGTGAGAAGAAAGAAGACTACTTTCCAATAAGGAAAAGAAGACTGATCATACAAGAAGTTTCTGAATCAGATGATCAGATGCCAATGATCCTTATCAACAATCAAGAAGTCCATTGATCAAAATCCTGATGACTTGATTGACACTACTGGAATCAAGGAGCCAACTACTAATGCTAGTGCTCTGCTTGACAAGCTTCCAGTATTTGAAGCAGCTGCTGAACACAATAAAACTGCAAAGAGCCAGTTGAAAAGAAGAAGTGAAGAAGTAGTTGGATATATCAGAAAGAAGAAGAAGACTCAGCCTCTTGAAAAGTATGTTAGTATACAAGAACCTAGGTCTCAAAGGGATTTAGCAACTGCAACACATCTAGTCACACAAGAACCATCTCCTCAAAGGGAACATACAGAAACTGAGGTTGTACAGATCATTGTTAATATTGCTCAGAGTTATCTTCTTGCTGACTCTGTTCAACTACTCCAGGAAAAGCAAACTCATCAGGAGATACTGTCACGGGTGGATGCAATCATTGATGATCCTACTTTTGAGAAGAGCACACAAGAACCTTCACCAAGCATTGCTGAAGCAGCTCACATGTCTCAGACTCCACAAGAACCATCAGTTCATAGTACTGATCTTGGTCTTTCAACTTCTCCTGACAGATCAAATCCTGATGATAGCTCATACTGAGAATCATCCTTCAACTACACTAGCTACAACTGATGATCCATTACTAGTTGTTAGTATGAAAAAGCACCCTGATGTGTGTTTGTTCCTCCACTTTCATCACTTCCACTTGAGGAATCACCTTCAGGTAATGCTAACTTCTCATATATTCTCATGTTTGTATGATTATAAATAGTCTCTTATTTGAGGTTACCTCTATTTATATGACAAGCATACAACTCTTCTCAGCCATCTCTTATTTCTTTGCTAAATGTGTGATTGAGCCTTTCATGAGACTGTGTGAAAATAGCTGATCTTAAAAAAAATGAAAAATATTTTGAGTGGCAGTCTCCTGTACTGGCAAAAGGAGAGGTAGTTTTGAGACAAGAATCTTATAAGTTTTTCTTTACTTATAAAGTCTTCTGTGAGAATAATATTACTCTTAAAAGTATATATTGTATGAGAAGTGATGAGATCACTTAAAAAGAACAGAGAGATTTAGGTGTTACTATATTTCCATTTCAGGATCACATCAGTCACAGGCATCTCTGGCAAAGAATTTGGATAAAAGCAAGGCAATTCTGCCTGATTCTGCACATTCTTCTGATGGCTTGTCTGACTCTGACAATGACAGTGATGACGATGATCCTGATACCGCTCAGCTTAAGTCTGTAATTACTGCATCTAAGAAGTCCAATATTGGTTCTTCTTCGCACTTCACTGAACATCCTTCTTATTACAATCCCGATGTTGAGTATTTCAGACAGACAGAATGGGATTATAAATGGAGACTTGCAAATACTTCTATCTCATCTGTTGTTGGCCTACAACACATTCATCGGACCTATGATAAAATTCAAACTCCTGATCTGAAGTTGCATCTTAAGGCCTCAATCATTTCTATTAAAGGAATTCACTCTGAACTTGATGAAATGAAGAAGTCTCATGCTGGTGTCAAAGAGAAAATTGATGGATTCTTGCTTCACACCTAACTCAGCTGAAATCAAAAGTGTGAAAAATACCATCAAAGATGTTAAATCTCAAGACAGCACGACCTCTAGACTTTCCTCCTTGGAAGACAAGGTTTCTTCTATAGGTGACAAACTGGATGCTCTGTTTTCTCTTCTTTCAAATACTGATGCCAAAAGGGGGATAAGATAGTTGCTAAAAAATGTACACCAGATTCTATTCAGACAAAGGATAAAGATATTGATGGTGATGGTGATAATAATAATCCAGTTACAGATGTTTAAATTACTTCTACTACTCAACAACTTCAACATTCCAAGAAGAATGATTCTTTAGGACAAAGGAAGTCTACTGGTGCTTATAAAGCCAAGCACAAGACTACTGCTGGTGCTCCTGAGGATGATGATATTACAATCCCAAATTTAGAAGAAGCTAAAGGGATGTTCTTTCCTTATAGACATAAGAAAATAGGTGAAAAGATTGTCTTGTAGTACAAAGACAAGAAGTTTGAGCAAAAGAATGCTAGGTGAAAGGATATCTTCGATATATTATTTATTTTGGTATTTGTATGATTAAACATAAAATTAAAGAACATGTAGATCCTCTCCATTAGGACATGAATTTAATTGATCCAAATCAAAGTCAAACTAGCAAAATCATGTCTTTTAAACAAATAAAAGAGATATTCCATTCTTGCAAAATATCAAAGCTATATCTTTATGAATATATCTCTAAGGAAATATGATCGAAGAAGAAACATCAAGATATGATATTTCTTAGATCTGTGTTGCAACATGAATATGGCAACAAGCTCGAATAAAGAATATATCAGAGATATCTTTAGAGGTCTCGTGCTATATCAAAAATATTTAACTCTTCGCTCCAAAATATATCTCTACATATAATCAAAAGAGTTTTTATTCAAAGATTATTAATATTCATGATTGGAATATTAATATCCAGTTCTGCAACTCATTTCTGTATACTCACAGTAATTTTCTCCCGTTTCGTAAAATCAACATTTCTCGGAGAAAATTATTCAAAAACAAATACTCAAACACATTTCCTATCACCCAAATATATCTCATATATTATGAAATAATTTTAAGTATTTATACAAGTCAAAACTTTGGTCAAAAGATCCATCTCCTTTATTTCAAGACCAATGGTATTTTTACTCGGAAGAAAGGCTGACAGAACAGTTCCAATTTTAGATAAAATACTTCCACATGCTAGAATGACTTAAAATTTGGTATGGATCATTTAAATGGTATTTTCTAAGTATGGTAAAAATTTCGTAGCTTTTAGAGAATTTTTGTCTGGGCACAAAAATCGAGGTAGTTGGTCCCACAGTTGACCAAGTTTGACCTAGCTACCATTGACTAAAGTTGACCAAAACTTGCAGGACATCATTTTATATTATTTAGGTAATTATCATATTTTTTATGATATTTATTTAAGTGTTTTTGGGGTGGTCATAGTTAATGGTGCTTAATCCTTAATTAAAGTAATTAAGGAGTGATTAAAAGAAAAGGATATATATTTAATATATATATATATATATATATATATATATCAGCTGAGATTTGAATGAGTACTAGCTTTTGCTTCCTTCCCACTTGCAAAGAAACACAACCTACTTGCCATATCATCAATCCATGTGATACACTCCATTCACCGTCCATTCCTTCTCAACTCTTCACCATTCATTCCACCCAACTTCTCCTATAAATAAACCCCCACCCCAACCCATTTTCAATAAGCTAAAGAGCCACAAAGTTGCTGGAATTTTTTCAAGAAGTGCTTCTCTTCATCTCTTTTAAATTCTATACACACACTTCTTCTCAAAAACCTTCTCTCTTTTCTATATACTTACATATACAAGGTTTTTGAAACCCAAGCTTAGCTTCACCCAACCAAGCTTTATCCCACCAAGTGAGCTCATCCACTACCACTTCCCGGCCTCCTGAAGGGCTGCCCAAGTTCGGCCAATAGCCAAAATCCGCCGAACCTCCGGCGAATTTTTTCGGCAAACTTTTCCGACAGTTTTTCAAAAGTGGTTAGTTTTAGCTTCTTATTTGAGTTCTTTGTATTTAAGCTTTGTACTTAAATTCTCTACTTCATCTTAAGCTCTAATACAAGCTCTCTTATAAAGGAAGTTCTAGGGGAGAACTTAGATTCGAACTCGGAATTCGAATAAGTACTTGATCTTCGTAAAAAATCATTCCAACGAGAAGATCTAAAAAGAAAAGTACTTTATATCCAAGGGGGAGATTATATTTGACAGAAGTATGAGTTAGCCAATTATTTATTGCACTTTAATTAGATCTTGTCTAACATTCATTCGTGCTCATAAAATAATTACGAAGTAAAAGTGTAATCCTTTCTATCATCTTTAGTGTTCCGGGGGATTATTACTTGTCATATAAACACTTCGTAATTTGTCAAATCTTAAAATGGATCGTACGAGTTAGAAAATTACTTAACACTCTTTAATGGATCTTGTCTAACTAATAATGTACATATAAATATTACGAAGTAGAAGTGTAATCCGTTCTAACATCTTTAGTGTTCCGGGGGATTATAGCTTGTTCCATATAAACTACTTCGTAATCATCCGTTAAAATTAAGGACAAATCAAATCCACGAGTTAGCCAATTAATTTACGCTATTTAATTGGATCTTGGCTAACACATATCGTGTATATAAACAATTACGAGTCATATCGTATAAGCCCCTTCTAACATTTTTCAGTGTTCCGTGGGGTTATACTACGATATCTATAAAATACTCGTAATTATTCGTCCAAACTTCGAAAGCACAATCTTAAGCCAATTACTTGCACTTATTTAATTGGATCTTGGCTAAGACTCATAAATCTTATAAACGTGCTTGAAGTTAAAAGAGTATACTTTGACCTTATAATCGTCAATATACAAGTATACCTTAAAACCTTAAGTTGATATACTTAAAGGTAAAATTACAACTCCGAGGTTGTAATTAAAGTATTCTTCGATCCATAAATACTTAATCGAAAGAAGAAGAATACTCAAGAAGTCATAAGCCATAAGTACTTAATATAAAAAGGGACTTCTCATTACTCCACAACTTTATTAAATCTATAAAGGAGTAATTATAAATATACTTGACCGTCTTGTATTATTCTAAGTCAAGTATAACTAATTAGTTTTAATATTCTTATTTGGATATTATACTACTTGTGGGCTAGTATAGTAACATACTAGTTTAAAACAAATCTTTTCCTACTTTTTTTGTTTCATGGATTTTCTTATTAGTTTTTTAGTGAGGTGAAGTGACGTGAGGTGATTCTCATTCTAAGACCCAAGTCCTAGACGTACTAACGGGGAGTTAGTAGTCTTCGTACCGTGAAGAAGAGGAAAGACCCAAGACCGGATCACTAAGATCCAAGACCGGCAAAAGCTAAGGAAGCCAAGTCCATACAAAGGCTCTACAACAACTTTGAAGAAATAGCGGGGAGTATTGTCTAAGATAAGTTGTGTAGGTATTACATTTATTTTGAGGTGGTGACCCTTGTGTTACGCACCAAGACAAATACTTGTAAAGGGTGTAAAGGCTTCTCCGCCTACTAAAGGAGCGAGTTTATTATAAGGGAAAATCCTGAGTCCGGGAGAGGAGCTCGAGGACTGGAGTAGGGGTGAGCGAATCTATTAGAGGTTGCACCATCGCGAACCAGGATAAAATCACCGTGTGGTATTTTCTTTCCATGCACTTTATTTTCCGCATATAAACTGCATAACCACTCGGTAAAGTATTGAAAAGGGATAAAATAGTTTTAAAATGCCACAACAATTTTTAAATTGGTAATTAAGCTATTCAACCCCCCTTCTAGCTTAAAATAGCCCTCTTACGGGACCTTACAATTGGTATCAGGGCAGTGCTTTTTAACGTGTTTGTTAAGTGATTTGCAGATTTACAGGCACAAAAAAAGTGATCCGGAATGGCGTATATTAATCCTGTTGGATGTGGTGAAGGTCTATCTAGCTCACGACCTCCTCTATTTGACGGCATCACCTTTGCAACATGGAAAACGAGGTTTCGCATTTATGCTAGATCTCAAGGAGTCAAAGTTTGGATGGCTATCGAAGACAGTGTTCGCATTCCTACCAAAACTATCGATGACACCATCGTCGAAAAGAAGGTTAGTGAATACAACTTAGAGGAAGAAGCCACAATGAATATAGCCGCAAAGGCGGAAATGGTTCGCACAAGTGCACTTTGCGAAAAAGAATATAAAAGAGTAAATAATTGCAAGTCGGCACAAGAAATGTGGAACAAATTAGTGGTAACCTGTGAAGGAACCACTGATATAAAAGATTCTCGGATGGATACATTGATCCAAGAATATGAGAACTTTAAACTCCAAGAAGGAGAAAATATCATCGATATAGAAATAAGATTTACTCGTATAATTGATGAGTTATCTCAACTTGGAAAGAATTATACTCAAAATGAAAAGAATAGAAGAGTGCTCAAATCTCTACCTCCTAGTTGGAAGGTTAAAGTCACTACTATAAAGGAGATGCACAACTTAAATGAGTATAAGATTGATAACCTATTCGGAAATCTTCGTGCTTATGAAGAAGATAATGTTCCGGAAAAGGTTGCTCCAAAGGTGGAGGATAAAAATAAAAATATGGCTCTAAAGGCCATACTAATTGATGAAGATGAAAACGACGAGGAGTTGAACGAGGAACTCCAAAATCTCGATGAGAGTGAAATTGCTCTACTCACGAGATAACTCCGTCATGTGCTTCAAAGCAAAGCTCAAAGATACGGAAAAGGCTTCCTTAAATCAAATAATCAACAAAGAGTTTTTAACTCTAACGGAAGGCCAAATTATTCTTTCAATTATAAGAGTAATTATCCGTCAACGAGCTACAATAAAGGAAAAGGCAATCAAAATATAAATACCTATAGTAATGCCAATGCCTCTTCAAACCATCCGGTTTACACTCCTCCAAAACCCAAAGAATCATCTCCGGAGGAAACACAATGTGTGTGTTTCAAGTGTAAAAAATCCGGTCATTATAAAAGAGAATGTCCTAAAATTTCAAAGGGACGAAGTCTCGTGGCCGAAAATGGCTGGGATCTAAGTGAAGATGAAGAAGCTCCGGAAGCTAGTGAAGAAGTGGTCAATCTATGCTTACTGGCTCTCGGAGATGAAACCACCTCAACGGAAATCTCCTCTTCAAATCAAGAGGTAACATCTAACTATGTCTCAATTAAATCTTTATTAGATGAATCTAGTTTATCTCTCATAGATATGAATAAGCATGATTTAATTGAACTTGTAGTAAGTTATAAAAAAAATATAAAGATGTTGAACAAAGGTTTCATTTGTTATGCTCCGAGAAAATGAAAATTGAGGAAATTCATCATACTTAAAATAAAGAATATACTCGGATGTTGGACTCAAAAGTCCAAGATGAGAATGAGATTACATATCTAAAAGATCAAAACCATCTCATCAAGATTGAGGTAAATAAACTTCAAGAAAACATACTCAATCTTGAAACGGAGAATATATCATTAATTCTCAAAGAGGAAGAGATGGAACGTGAAAAGATACAATTGAATGACAATATTTGTAAACTTCACGTTGATCTATTGAACTTAAAGATTCTAAATGAATTAAATGTTCAAGATATAAACATCTTATAAAAACAATCTTGATAAAGAAAAGAGCTATTAGAAACCAATGAGCTTAAAAGTGAAGCTCTAAGGTTAAAAAGAAAATTAAAACTCATAGCTCAAGTTAAGGATCAAGAAAGAATCCTTAATAACAAGATTGATGCCTTAAAGAAAGAAAATGAAGGTTTGGGATATAATAAGAATTCCTCCTAAAGGAAATACTCGGAGATTTGTATCACCAATAAAGACTTCACCCGAATCACCATCTTATAAATGTTCTTATTGCAATAAATGGGACATACCATTCAATATTGCAAATTCAAGAATGGTGAAATTAAGGGGAAGCATGTATGGATTTGAAAGGCATATTTCATAGCCTATTTGTATATTCAAGGATTTAACTCAACTCAAATAAGAATGTAATAAGTAATAGTGGATCTACCGTCAAAGAGATCTCGCAAAGTAACATCTGTCAAAGGATTCAGAAACAAGGTTCATCTACAGACTTGAGGAATTAATTCACTGGAAGAAGTTCAAGAAATTGATCATGCCTCAGTGATATAAATCAAGATTGTGGATTTAATCAAGTGACAGAGATCTCGTCAGGGTATCAATTAATTACAAGGATTTAGTCTGAAGAAAATCAAGAGTATCAAGGTCAAGGCTTGAAGAAACATCACGAAAGTTAGTCACTCATGAACCAGACAGTACATCGAGTTTCAACATTGAAGTGGTGGAATTGATTCATAATTGACAGTGATTTTCAGAAGATTTTCAGAAGAATGGTTGCTGCTCAAGATTAGTATTAATTCTCTATTAATTAATTAAGTCATAATTTAATTAAGAAAATAAATTATATCTGCAAAGATTAATTTATTGATTAATTGAATTAATTGATTAATCAATTCAGAATTAATATTAAGGATTTTCAGAATTTAAATTGGATTAAAATCTATTTAAATTCAACAAGACAATCTGATTGTACTAATATGACAATCGGTATGACAATTGATAGTCATACCGAATATCATGCTAGTACAAATAATTCTCTTGCCGAAATTTACACTGGGAGGAGGATAGTCTTGCTAGTTCATTCTGATAGTCTTGCTAGTTCATTCTGATAGTCTTACTAGTTCATTTGATAGTCCTACCGAAAGTCTTGCTAGCTGTTGGGATTGTCTTGCTGAGCTCAGGATTGTCATTCCAGTTCATTCCATTCTGTTGATTGATTAAAAAGACAGAAGCAGCCATTCAACAACAACTCACACAACACAACAGAACCCGAGAACAAGAAGAAAAAGAAGCATAACAAATATTTCATCTTCTCTGCTAATTTCAAGACATAATTTCTAGTTTGTAAAGTTAAATCCAAACCACTAGAAATCTTTATCTTGTTCCTGTGTAACTATCTAGTGGATCAAAATCCCTAGAACTTAATCTCAAATTGCGTTTAGCATTTGAATCTTTTATTACAAAATAGAAAAAGTTCATGTCGAATTTATTCTAGATTTGTGATAATTAATTTGAGATTAATTCCTTGTAATTGATACAGTTGTTGTAACACCTTTCAAGTTTAATAATATTCTTATTTAACTTGAATTTTGTTTCACATTTTTTATTCCACATTTATTCGATTATTTGGTATTGTTTGTATTCAACCCCCTTCTACAAACACATTGGGACCTAACAATTGGTATCAGAGCCTTCTGATTAACGAACAAATCAAGATCCTAGACTTTTGTGATTTTTCAACTCCTTGAATTTTTATTTATTCAAAAATTCATAATGACTTCACAAAAAGTTGGAACCGTTAAAATTCCACTATTTGATAAAGAAATTATATCATGTGGAAGAAGAAGATGCTCTTGTTTTTACAAGTTGCAAATCCCAAATATCTGAACTTGTTAAAGAAGGGTCCAACAACTCCAATGGTTATTGAACCAGAGGTGATAGTAGATGATGTTGTGATTACCAAAGCTAGAAGCTATCCAAAAGAGCCTGAGGATTTTTCTCCTGCTGAAAAAGAAGAAGCCTCCTTGGATGCCAGCCTTCAGTTAATTTTAGTTGATTCCCTCGATCCCTTGATGAACAGACATGTGATGAACTGTAAAAATTCCAAACACATCTGGGAAATTATTGAGGTGATTAATGAAGGTACAGAGGAAGTTAGGGAGAACAAGTTGGAGATCCTAACCTCTGAGTATGAACATTTTAAATCAAATCCAGGAGAAGGAATTACTGAAGTGTTTGAGAGGTACAATGCATTGATCAACAACCTAAACATAAATGGGAAATATTATTCAATTAGGGAGGTCAACACAAAGTTCCTTTTTAACACTGCCAACTCATCTTGAACATAGAATCACTGCCATTAGAGAAGCTAGAGATCCGAGTCATATTCTTTGGATAGACTCTATGGTGTGTTGAAAACCTATAAGTTGGAGCAGATTCAGCAGAAGGAAGTCTACGGGAAAGATAGAATGGTCAGCACATCTACTGCTCTTGTAGCTGAAGGTCAACAACAACAACAATCTCAACAGTCGGAGAGAATGGTACAGTTTTCCAAGGCTGAGGAAAATATGATAGTAGCAGAATATGATCCTCCTACTACAAATCAATCCAGTGATGATTTTTATTCCTTGGAAGAGCTGGAGCAATTGGAAGATGAGTCAATGGCCCAAATTGTCAAGAGATTCTCCAATGTCAGATTCAAGAGAAATCCCAAGTTCAAGTACAAGTCCAACTACAACAGATTCCAGACAGGTGGATCTTCATCCTCTAACACCAGTAATGGTGGATACAAAACAGGGATGGTTGATCGGAGCACCATTAGATGCTATAACTGCAATGAGTTGGGACACTTTGCCACAGAATGCAGGAAGCCAAAGCAAGTAAGGAAGAACTCTTATGATTCAAATCAGAAGAGTAACTCTGAAAGGGCTTATCTGGCAAAGGGAAGAAGCTGGGATGATACTGATAGTGAAGATGAAGAAGAAGGGAATCTTGCTCTTATGGCTATTGATGGAAAAGCTTCATCGTCAAGAAAAGAGGTAAAATATACTGATGCTAAATTAGTTTATCATCTAGGAGGTAACTTAGATTGTGCTCGTCGTGATAATGAACTATTAAGTTTACAGATCAAAGACCTTGAGAAAGAGGTCAATGAATTAAGACTTGTGCACATTAATCAAGACAAGTTAAAAGAACAAGTATTTTTTAGAGAATAGAGTTGACTGTTATAGAAAACTCGAAACTATTCTCAAAGACAAGATCACCGGTCTTGAGACTAAGGTTAGAGCCTACTTCAATTCTTGTTCGAAGGCTAAAAAGTTCTACAGTAAGCAAGTTGTTAATCAAACATCTGGAATAGGTTATGATTACAATGTTACTATTGGATAATTAGGCATAAACTCCCCTCCTCATGTCTGTGCTAAAGGGAGGGAAGTACCACATGTGCTTAAGGGTGTTGATGAACCCCTCTATAAAGCATCAATTGCTGAACCATTTGATGTAACTCTTCTGTTATTCAGGAAGAAATACGTGCTGAAGATCATGCTAATGAGAAGGTTGTTTCCAAGTCAAGTGTGTCGAAAGTTCCAGTCAAAGTTGTGAAAGCAACTGAGACTAACTCAGACACACATGAGTTGGATAACAAAAATGACATGTCTACCATGCATAAATTGCCTGCTGTTAATATCTCTCTAAAGCATGTGGTGTTTCTAATTGTATGTCTTGTGCTTTTAATATGATGTATGCTTATTTTCATGGTAAGCATGTTTCTAATGATAAGACTACTCCTCGTCAGCATGTGAATAACAAGAAGCATGATAGGTCTAAGACTGCTAGTCCTTCTAAGGCTAGAAAGGAGACATTTGTGCCTAAGCTTAAACAGAAATTTGTTAAGGCTGTTTACAAGGTCAAATGTTCAGTCATTGAGAAAGTTGAGACCATTAAAGTTAAAATGTTGTTTTGCCTGACAAAGGACAATTCTACAAGTATGCCGGGCCCAACCAAGTTTGGGTTCCGAAGAAGGTCTAATCCATTTGTAGTGTAGGGCATTAAACAGGTGTAACCGGTAGTGTGGATTCTTGACAGTGGATCATCAAGACATATGACCGGAGATAGAGCCCTTCTATCAAATGTGGATTGAGAAAGCTGGCCCCCTGGTTACCTTTGGAGATAACATCAAAGGTTTATCTGAGGGATATGGCTGTTTGCAAGCTGGGAATGTTATCATTGAAAATTTGTATATGGGCTAGGTTATTATCAGGAAGCAATATCTAACATATAGCACCAGTGACGAGACTTGAGATATTATGACATATCAGGCACCTGCTGCACATTACACTTGGAATTGGACTCTAGTAAGATGTGTACAAGTGTACTCTTGGTTAGTGAGTCAAAAGAGGAAGTCAATGCACCACAGTTCATGGACTTTGCAGCTGCAGATCTATTGGACTATGCAGTCT
>NW_027419501.1:0-15305 GCF_009905375.1 Apium graveolens
TTGGACTACTGCGGGTCCGAGCATCTTGCGCTCTACAACTTCATCCTAACATAAGGGAGATCGACATTGTCTTCCCTCAAGGATCTCATAAGGCGATATCTCAATACTGACATATGATCTATTGTCGTAAGAAAATTCGATCCGTGTTAAATGATCATTCCAATTTCTTTCAATTCTATGGCACAGACTCTCATTATAGCTTTTAGCATTAGAGCTTTTGCTTCTTAATACCCATTCTTTTCCAGTTCATAATCGCTACTACCTTCCGTTCCTACTATTATACTGGTTATATTTTTGCTCGTTAGCGTTCTATAACCTTTTAATAACCACGCCAACCTTAGTATCACGAACGCGTTAGAATCGGAATACCACCGTACTGATACTACTTCCTTTAGCTGCTTCCATCTTCGAAAGCTTGGTCCTTCATATAGAAGTAAAAGAATTTATTGAGAGATCACTATGATCATGAACACTTGTTATATCGCATAGTTAGTACAAAAGGTGGCCAGCCTTTAGTACTTGACAAGCAATTAAACAATAGTTGGTATCCTACTAGGCTTCTATCACACAGATAGATAGTCATTCGGCAATACCTCCCCTTCTGGAAGGGTTGTTCTTCTCAGCTTTCATGAAATAAAAAGAAGAGAAAAAAACGAACTGAAGAGAATTGTATATTCGTAAAAAAAAATTATTGCCATAAAATAGCTGGCTTGGAATCTACCTCTGAACTATAGAGGTTTGTCATAGGAGAACAAAACATATATGTATTTATATCAGCATCAAGTATTATAGCATCGTATTCCACATGCCTAAATATTTTCGCTATTCCGTCCATCATTCTATGGACCCATGCTCTTCCTCGAGCTTATACACAATCACCTTTAAAACTCCCTCGATATCGAAAATCGAATCTGGGATCTTATTCTAGACATCATCGTTACTAGAATTCTATGCTTGCACTGCAACCTTCCTCGTATAGTAATACGACTCTCTATTGATAAGAAAGAATAAATATTCAAAAGGTAAATAATTGACCTAGTTTTTCTATCAAAGATAACTTATACGCCAACACGACCCGATTAGGGGTACTCAATCTCAACATCCATTCCAATACAACTCTCACGGTTGTAATCGGCTCATTACTCGCAGAATCATTGCTGCATTATTATGGTCCACCACTGACCTACTGTCGTCATACGCTTTCCATGAAATCTTAATATCTAACCATACGGAGTCCATACATATCGTATAGAATTCTTCTAAGGAGGTAACATAATCACCATTCCTGATTCATGAAGAACACTCCTGATCCTGACATACATATGACATGAAGCAGATAAAATTGCAGAAGAGTTTCAATCAAAGCAACGATAGCAGGTTAATACCATTCTTAATCGTATGCCTTCAATAGAAGACTTAACTCCAAGGTTTGTTTAGTCCTTTTTGAAATATGGTCCTGGATTATTCTCAAGAGAGGACCTTCTAAGATAGATAGCCCGTTCATGGCGATTACACGAATTAAACCTTTACCAACTACTATTACGGTTGGGTATTGCACAGTCATCAGAAGGAATGTCAATCTTCCAAACCATAATACAACCTTCACAGTTTTAACCATCATCACTGCATTCTTTTGGCACACGCGCCTATAATTATCCACTTACCTTTAAAGTGTCGGCCACCTCTTTGGCCTTTCCTGATAGTAAAATTTCCTTACAGTCAATGTCATTTTAACCACCTCCAAATAAATTTTCTACCTTATTTCAATCACAGCTTATGTGAAAATGCTTTTCTTTAATATCTGATGAGTAAATAATAATAAAAAAAATCAACATTTTTCCATAGGTTATTGCCTCAGTCTTTAGAGGCTAATCACTATCAAGACTGACTCTTAATCATACTTAGAACATCTTTTATCTTAAGTCCTAATTGCCCTGAACAATTTCGACCATTACTGGTTCGATCCATACTTTCTCGTGGTTTAACACGTGCCCCACTTGGCAATATTATAATTACGTCATATTTCCTTTATCAACATTTCTATTCTTGAGAATTTTGAATATTACCTTTCTCCTTGTAAAACCTCTAAGGTTATCCTTCAATCGTTCTTCCTGTATTCCCTAGATACAGGGCATATCAAGATACCATTTATTAATACCAGAATCATTGTCTATATACTTCTGAAAAATTTCTCCACTGATTCTTAAAGGTTGTTGTTACCTTAACCCTTTCCCAATCATTCTGTCAAAACTCATACTGTCCCTATTAAGGGTGAAATGCCAACCTTTATGCATTCCCCTAGGATTCATTTTAAGTTACCGATGTTCTATCCTTAATTCCACCTTTAAAAGGTACCTGCATCCTTCCATGGATAAATCAAGTCATATATCCCTGATAAGGGTGTCTTATTCAATCATTCCCACCTCGATAATATATGCCTAGTTTCACAATAACATCTGTATTCCAAATGAGGTCAATCAATATGGCCTCCAAAGATAACAGCGGTTGTCCGCTTGTCTCGCCTAATTTGGTAACGATAACAAGGATGTTCTGGAGGATATTGGTCGTGTTCAACGTGAACTTCTTCTTAATAATTCCTTATTTACTTTTGTTGTTTATCTCAACAGTCACCTCAATGTTGGGATATCTTTCATACCTGGCGTCTCCCTTTCTGGGTATCAAGCCACCGGTCTTACACTTCACATTCTTGAAGGTCACTTCCTTCATCCAATTTTCCTAATTTCTTACTTTCTTGTCTCCTCAGTCTATCCGCGTCTCATTATTTATCCTTCGAACTATCTCAAGGTTTTCCTCGAATCCTCCCAACTTAAAGGGGATAAAATATACATAACTCTTATGCCTTCAACCATCAATTTTAACTCATGGTAAATCACCCTCATCCTGACGATTACATACTCTTCTATTTCTATTTCTACGAGTCTTTAGGGTTTCCTCATACCCAACTCCCTTATCATTCCTCAAACTCTCTTGCCTTTATATTCCTTTCTCTTATCGTTATTTCATGAACCAACACAACATAAGCATTGATTTCAGACATCCCGTCATTCTGGATTCGTGTCTTCAGAACGAATCTTGATAACTTTTACAACTTAGATTCATAATTCATCATACTCGTCTGCCTTTGTTCTGGCTCTAAAGCTTTTACACTATTCCATAACCTTGGGAATTACTTTCCCGAAAACAATTGGCTGAACTTTAATCAGTTTATTATAATCTCTTGCTCCGTGCCTTCCTTGGCCTTTCACCAGCGGGTGGTCTCTCTCTTAGGAGGGTAAGTGACAAAAACAGTCTTTTGTGGTTCGTCAATCCTTTAGAATCTCAAATGATTCCTCTATTTCCTTTAGCCAGGTCCTTGGCTTGGCTGGGCCAGCTTGTTCCTTGGAACTCTGAGAGCTTAGCGACTTAGAGGTCCTGAAAGAATTTCACACCACATTATTTCCTCAAGGTGGTGGTTGGGGATAATAGTCTAAGTTCTCTTTAGACAGGTCCATGAATTGCCGTATAGGGGTACCATCTCGGGTCTCCTTTCCTTACTCGACTTTTGTTTCCTCAGTCTAAATATTTCTTCCTACTACCCATAATTGGGGTCATCTTACATAATTTAAATCCTCATTTTCCACTTCATCATGTTATGGGTTCCTTTTGTCTTGGTGGCAACCTCCCTGACTATCACGTTCAGGGTTTGCTCTAACTCTTATTCCTCAAACTAGCTTTCATCTAAGATTTCATCTTTAAGCTCTTAAACATTTGGAACCCAAATTCTGTAGGAATGCCTCATTATTCCCTTATCATCTTTCTCGGTATTAATCTCTTATCTATTTGTTGGCTTTCTGCCTTCATTCATCACTTTTTCTGGCACAATATGTTCTTTTTCAATAATTCGGGCTGTATTGCAATCTCAAACAGCTTTTCGGTACCCGGCGTTACCTTCACTTCTATCTCCAAAATCTCTTATAAACTCTCCCAAAGACATTATCATCTTGAGTCTCTCCTTTTTACTAAGGGCATCAGCCACCACATTGGCTTTCCCCGAATGATAAAGAATCTCCCAATCATAATTCTTGATTAGCTCTAACTGCCTCCTCTGGCGTATGTTGAGCTCTTTCTACGTAAAAATGTACTAGAGCTCGTATGGTTTTTGTAAATCTTGCACTTCTCTCCATACAAGTAGTGCCTCCAATCTTTAGGGAAAAACTATTGCCACGAGCCCAAGCTCATGGGCGGGGATATCGAATTTCATATTACCTTAATTGTCTTGACATGTACGTGATTACCTTACCGTGCTGCATAAGCACGCACCCTAAGCCCTTGTGCGAAGCGTCACTACACTTCACAAAATCTTCTTTTCCATCCGGCAATGCCATCATAGGGGCCGTCACCAATCTTTGCTTCAGTTCTTAAAAGCTGTTCTCGCATTTCTCTGTCCATTCAAACTTCTCAGTCTTACGAGTAAGCCGCGTTAAAGGGGCTACTATCTTTACAAACTTGAACGAACCTCCGGTAGTGACCGGCCAATCCTACCTCTGGTAGTCGACCTAACCATGGTCATCAATTCATCAGTGGTCCTTTATCCAATCTTGTCAGGATCCTCCATGGGATCCTCCTCAACAACTATCCCTTCTAGGACAACATCCTCAACCGCTACATCCTCAATATTAACATCATCCGGTCCTGCATTAGGACACTCTATCGGATCCATAATCCGATCTCCAACTAGTAATAAAACATCATCGCGCTGTTGCTCCTCAACCTCAGGGTTCGGAGTCCCGCTACTATATACGATAACGAACTACGCTCCTATCACGATATTTATAAGGGTTCCCATAAGGGTTTTAACTGTCAGTACTACGTTAGGTAGCCCGACTATGAACTTGGCAAGAGTTCTTATTATCTTAATGAACTTATTATCTTAACGTCCCATCATCTCTGAGGTTTATAACGCTTAGCTCTGATACCACTTCTGTAACACCCCCAGATCCGGGGTCGGGGATCCGGGTTGTCACGGTCTTTCTTTCCACAATATCACTTCACTTAATTAATAATAAATAACCTCATGCTGTGACCCCACACTAACACACACCACAACTCGTTATAGTCTCAGAGATGAACATCCAAAAATAATCACAAGTCATTTTATTCCACAATTATCTGCCAATACACCTTAAAAGGTTTCTGAATAAATTTACATTTCATTGCCATTATTACAATTCATAAATATACATAAATCTGGTACATCAAAAGTTGAAGCCTAGTCTATTGGTAGTTCCCTACCTCAGCTACAGTGACTTCAATGCCTATAGGAAGCTGCGGAACGCTTCCTATCCGCTCGCGAATTGGGAGCTTGGTCCTGTTCATCTTATCTATCTGATGTTGTGTGATGAAAGAAGAAAGCAAGGGTGAGCAGCAAGCCCACCAAAATAATATATATAATGATTAACAATATATGAGCCTTCTCATAGTACTCATGAAAGTCTTGGTCAAAAGAAATGAACCAAGTTGATATCTTAATGCGATGAAGTCGCAAAATATTCAGTATATATATACATATATACTTTTCAAAATATTGGAAGTCCTCTTCCATGCATAATACACACAGAGTTTCAGTGTATAACTGTATAAAAATATCGTTGCAAGGTGATCTCATATATCTAACCTTGTCTCAACGTTTTTCTGAAAATCTTTGTCATGCATAAGATAATCATTTACTAGATATAAGTTTAAAAGATGAAGTTACAAGATACTCCAATATACTTATATCTTTCCAAATACTACTCGAACAACCACCGTTCAAGTTATAATTAGTTTCAAAAGTTCATCACATAGATGAGACTACAAGACCAGATTTGAATAGATTAAATCTTTAAAATATCATCAAAATAAAATGAAGTTACGAGATACTTCATTTGATGCAAACATCATTTTGAAAACTTGACCCTGCCAACACTCAACAATCGCCCAACCGTAGCCTTTCTATCGAAGTGCTCTGGGTAGTGTTGCAGAAATATCCAATTGGATGATGAACTCATTACGGGAGTTTACCGCGCCAGGAAGACCACTTACGATGATCAGTCGTAGTAGTACAACCCCACCATTTTCTACATGTAGAGGAGAACCTGTCGGATTTACTTGTCAACCGAACACTGAACTCCTAAGGAATGGACCGCCTTAGCGAAACTTCCAGGCCATTTGGGCCAATATAATAAGGCTGGGCCGGCGCTACTCGACCACTTACGCCACTCCTAGTTCAGATGAAATCCATGACTCTGAAACGTAAAGCTCGTCCCCACTTTCCCCAAGTAGAAACTTGTTGATACGGCTCCACCGAGAAGTCGTATCTAGTTGGAAAGGAAAACTCACCGATATTTCCCAGGCGATGCCTGTTAATGGATTAACTTGTTCCAAGAATTTTACTTCCCGAGTGTTGGGTAAGTAATCGATTCATTTAACAAAACAGCAACCTTGTTGCGAATATAAAATACACCACAGAGCCGGATCCCTTAGGTTTTTGAGCAAGTATTCAAGTTCCCTTAAAATGGAAGATCTTGAATTTGAAAACAAGTTTTGGGATCCGCTCTACCTTTTAAATTCATTTTGAAGACTCGAAAACATTTTTAAGAATGTTTGGAGTAAAGCTGATTTAATGAAGTAAATCAGTCCTCATTATATTTAGAAAATGTCTGAATATTATTATTTAAATAATATTCCCATAAAGAATAATCTTTATAAAAATAATCGAAGTAGAAGTATTACAAACTTATACTTGAAATGGATATCAAATAACCAAAGATATACTTATATGAAAGTACTATCTTTATTTGAATAATCGAAAATCAGTTTGACTATTGACACCTTATTCTTTAATAAAATAAAGAATATATTTCAGTAATAAGCGGAGTCATAATACCTCGAATGAATATTATAAATAATATTCATTAAATAAAATAAAGAAGTCATACATCCTCATGTGAATATTCAAATAATATTCAATAATAAAATAAAGGAGTCATAAGTCCTCGGATGAATATTCATAATAATATTCATTAAATAAAATAAAGTTATCGAATAAACCTTATTCGATTAATAGTTTTGAAAACTATAACCATATATATATATATATAAATATATATGTATATATACATATATACAAAATCTACTCGGGATCCTCGACTCCCGGTTTTAGAAAATATTTTCACCTTTGGGTCCTTATACTAAGGGTATATGCAAGTTACCGCTATCCTCTAGCATAGGTATTATCAACTGAACCAACAGATATATATAGCAAGAATACGAAACAGGCATGCATATATATCATATAACATGCTACAATATATCGCAAAATTTGCTAATAACAATCATGCACTATCACAAGATAATGCATATACATATATTTACATCACAACAACAGTTATAACGGGTAGAAAACTTGCCTGAGCGACTGGGGGTTACAAATGGCTCGGGACGAGTCTGGTAACCTATAAACAACAAGTAAGTTGGAATTAAACCAAAGTCACTTGTAAATCTATACTTTAACCAACTTAGACTCTAACGCTTGCTTTGCGCTTACTGATTCTCTTAAGTCACTCGAGTACCCTCGGCTCCACCATTTTTAATAGTTTAACCATTACGAGTTTTAAGGCGATTCCTTCGCGAGTGTCTTACCAACTACCTAACACACTTAACATAATTGTTTCATACACTAATTAACCCTTTAAGGTCCTTAACCAAGGTTTCAAAGTAAGGCGAGGGGTAATGGTTCGGTCGCGAAATGCCGTTACTTAAAACGGTCATTTCTCCTAAACCGTACATCGGAATCAAACGAACTTCATATCAAAACGAAGCTCGTAACATGAACTATCTAAACATGGCAATGGTCAAAACCTAGCAGGGAGTTCTCGGGTCCTAATGTTATGAACAAAAGCAGTCTAAAGTAAATCGGACATTACGACGGCTATGTTTACGCGATTTCCCAAATTTTTACCATTCCAAATCATATCAATCCAACTACCAATCAACAACAACTCAAGATACACATCAATGCTACTGATTTCAGTCATAATAAGCTCAAGGATCTCAATCCAATCATATATTATAACATCTCCAAATTCAACTAAACTACTTAACAATTAAGCTCGAATCATGCTTATCATTCAAATTACTACTCATCCATCCAAACCATCTCCAAACTTCAACATTCAAACTTATTACTAAAGGGTGTGAAGATTTATACCTTCCTTGGAAGGTGTTAAGTTGCTAGGAAGCCTTAGGGAGCCTCCTACAAGCTTGATCTTTCCAAAGAAATCAAGAACACAAAGTTAGGCTTTGAAGTTTCTAAAAGTCCGATTTAAAGAACTGTAAAAATGAGGGTCTTACCTTGCTTATTTGGAAGATACTTGTGAACAAGAGTTGTAGTACATCTCAATACCTTTCCAACGAGCTATATAACACAACATTTGAGTGAGTATTGAAGGAGATATGGCAGTTTGAAGTTGCTGGGTTTGTTTTAGCCGAGAGCTTTCTTCTTGAAATGGGAAAGTCAACTTCTAATTTTTGTGTTTTATGATATTTGCTTGGTTGCTTCTCCTTTTTGGCCTTGGAAAATGTTTTAGCTTTTTACCATGGTAAATTTTACATGGCCCAAAATCAACCAACAAAACAAAACCCCTTGTCATGCTTATGTCATCTTGCACATGTCATAATGCTTCCACTTGTCCACACCTTGTTGGTTTGATGACATCATCATCCCTAACCTCCTTGATTAACTCCTAATTGCTTGCCTAATGACCGCTGATCTGTTATACGGTTCGCTTAACTTTTGTTTTCGTTTATCGTTTGAGGGATCATACCCGGGATCTTATTATTTAGGTTCCCTTAACCTTTCTCAATATATTATATTCCTTTTATGATCCTCTCTTATAATCCATTAATTTAAATCCTTTTTATCCTGTTACCTTATACTCAATTCTTTCCGTATCTAGTGGAATTCCGGGAAAAATCAAAGTGTTCGGAATTGGATTCTGACGATCTTTACATACACTTATATACCATGTAGAGTACTAATAAAATCTCAGAATATCCATAATAGAACCCCTACATAGTGTGGCATGAAAACTTTTCTCATTCAGCAAAAACACTATTCATAAGGGTTTCAAAAAAAAAAAATTCCAAAAATTGGGGTTATTACAAAAATTGAGGTGGCCCGTTTTTTCAATTTCTTTTCATAATTTGTCCCTATAGATTTATGAAATTACATTCGCGTCCATTCGGGGTCGTCCGGAGTGAATCGGGGCTGAAACGAATGGAACTCGGTTTCCGAATAATCCTCGTAGGGGGTAGTACACGAGGTCTGGAGCAAAAATTGAGGCGACCCGTTTTTTCGATTTCTTTTCATAATTTGTCCCTATGGATTTATGAAATTGCAATCGCGTCCATTCGGGGTCGTCCGGGAGTGAATCGGGGCTGAAACGAATGGAACTCGGTTTCCGAATAATCCTCGTAGGGGGTAGTACACGAGGTCTGTAGCAAAAATTGAGTTGGCCCATTTTTTCGATATCTTTTCATAATTTGTCCCTATGGATTTATGAAATTGCATTTGCGTCCATTCGGGGTCGTCCGGGAGTGAATCGGGGCTGAAAGGAATGGAACTCGGTTTCCGAATAATCCTCGTAGGGGGTAGTACACGAGGTCTGGACCAAAAATTGAGGCGGCCCATTTTTTCGATTTCTTTTCATAATTTGTCCCTATGGATTTATGAAATTGCATTCGCGTCCATTCGGGGTCGTCCGGGAGTGAATCGGGGATGAAACGAATGGAACTCGATTTCCGAATAATCCTCGAAGGGGGTAGTACACGAGGTCTGGAGCAAAAATTGAGGTGGCCCGTTTTTTCGATTTCTTTTCATAATTTGTCCCTATGGATTTATGAAATTGCATTCGCGTCCATTCGGGGTCGTCCGGGAGTGAATCGGGGCTGAAACGAATGGAACTCGGTTTTCGAATAATCCTCATAGGGGGTAGTACACGAAGTCTCGAGCAAAAATTGAGGCGGCCCGTTTTTTCAATTTCTTTTCATAAGTTGTCCCTATGCATTTATGAAATTGCATTAGCATCCATTCGGGGTCGTCCGGGAGTGAATCGGGGCTGAAACGAATGGAACTCGATTTCCGAATAATCCTCGTAGGGGGTAGTACACGAGGTCTGGAGCAAAAATTGAGGCGACCCATTTTTTTGATATCTTTTCATAATTTGTCCCTATGGATTTATGAAATTGCATTCGCGTCCATTCGGGGTCATCAGGGAGTGAATCGGGGCTGAAACGAATGGAACTCGGTTTCCGAATAATCCTCGTAGGGGGTAGTACACGAGGTCTGGACCAAAAATTGAGGCGGCCCATTTTTTCGATTTCTTTTCATAATTTGTCCCTATGGATTTATGAAATTGGATTCGCGTCCATTCGGGGTCGTCCGGGAGTGAATCGGGGCTGAAACGAATGGAACTCGGTTTCCGAATAATCCTCGTAGGGGGTAGTACACGAGGTCTGGAGCAAAAATTGAGGCGGCCCGTTTTTTCGATTTCTTTTCATAATTTGTCCCTATGGATTTATGAAATTGCATTCGCGTCCATTCGGGGTCGTCCGGGAGTGAATCGGGGCTGAAACGAATGGAACACGGTTTCCGAATAATCCTCGTAGGGGGTAGTACACGAGGTCTGGAGCAAAAATTGAGGCGGCCCGTTTTTTCAATTTCTTTTCATAAATTGTCCCTATGGATTTATGAAATTGCATTCGCGTCCATTCGGGGTCGTCAGGGAGTGAATCGGGGCTGAAACGAATGGAACTCGGTTTCCGAATAATCCTCGTCGGGGGTAGTACAAGAGGTCTGGAGCAAAAATTGAGGCGGCCCGTTTTTTCGATTTCTTTTCATAATTTGTCCCTATGGATTTATGAAATTGCATTCGCGTCCATTCGGGGTCGTCCGGGAGTGAATCGGGGATGAAACGAATGGAACTCGATTTCCGAATAATCCTCGTAGGGGGTAGTACACGAGGTCTGGAGCAAAAATTGAGGCGGCCCATTTTTTCGATTTCTTTTCATAATTTGTCCCTATGGATTTATGAAATTGCATTCGCGTCCATTCGGGGTCGTCCGGGAGTGAATCAGGGCTGAAACGAATGGAACTCGGTTTCCGAATAATCCTCGTAGAGGGTAGTACACGAGGTCTGGAGCAAAAATTGAGGCGGCCCGTTTTTTCAATTTCTTTTCATAATTTGTCCCTATGGATTTATGAAATTGCATTCGCGTCCATTCGGGGTCGTCTGGGAGTGAATCGGGGCTGAAACGAATGGAACTCGGTTTCCGAATAATCCTCGTCGGGGGTAGTACAAGAGGTCTGGAGCAAAAATTGAGTTGGCCCGTTTTTTCGATTTCTTTTCATAATTTGTCCCTATGGATTTATGAAATTGCATTCGCGTCCATTCGGGGTCGTCCGGGAGTGAATCGGGGATGAAATGAATGGAACTCGGTTTCCGAATAATCCTCGTAAGGGGTAGTACACGAGGTCTGGAGCAAAAATTGAGGCGACCCATTTTTTTGATATCTTTTCATAATTTGTCCCTATGGATTTAGGAAATTGCATTTGCGTCCATTCGGGGTCGTCCGGGAGTGAATCGGGGCTGAAACGAATGGAACTCGGTTTCCGAATAATCCTCATAGGGGGTAGTACACGAGGTCTGGAGCAAAAATTGAGGCGGCCCATTGTTTCGATTTTTATTCATAATTTGTCCCTATGAATTTATGAAATTGCATTCGCGTCCATTCGGGGTCGTCCGGGAGTGAATCGGGGCTGAAACGAATGGAACTCGGTTTCCGAATAATCCTCGTAGGGGGTAGTACACGAGGTCTAGCGCAAAAATTCAGTTGGCCCGTTTTTTCGATTTCTTTTCATAATTTGTCCATATGGATTTATGAAATTGCATTCACGTCCATTCGGGGTCGTCCGGGAGTGAATCGGGGCTGAAACGAATGGAACTCGGTTTCCGAATAATCCTCGTAGGGGGTAGTACACGAGGTCTGGAGCAAAAATTGAGGCGGCCCATTTTTTGATAACTTTTCATAATTTGTCCCTATGGATTTATGAAATTGCATTCGCGTCCATTCGGGGTCGTCCGAGAGTGAATCGGGGCTGAAATGAATGGAACTCGGTTTCCGAATAATCCTCGTAGGGGGTAGTACACGAGGTCTGGAGCAAAAATTGAGTTGGCCCATTTTTTTGATATCTTTTCATAATTTGTCCCTATGGATTTAGGAAATTGCATTTGCGTCCATTCGGGGTCGTCCGGGAGTGAATCGGGGCTGAAATGAATGGAACTCGGTTTCCGAATAATCCTCGTAGGGGGTAGTACACGAGGTCTGGAGCAAAAATTGAGGCGGCCCATTTTTTTGATATCTTTTCATAATTTGTCCCTATGGATTTAGGAAATTGCATTTGCGTCCATTCGGGGTCGTCCGGGAGTGAATCGGGGCTGAAACGAATGGAACTCGGTTTCCGAATAATCCTCATAGGGGGTAGTACACGAGGCCTGGAGCAAAAATTGAGGCGGCCCATTGTTTCTATTTTTATTCATAATTTGTCCCTATGAATTTATGAAATTGCATTCGCGTCCATTCGGGGTCGTCCGGGAGTGAATCGGGGCTGAAACGAATGGAACTCGGTTTCCGAATAATCCTCGTAGGGGGTAGTACACGAGGTCTAGCGCAAAAATTCAGTTGGCCCGTTTTTCGATTTCTTTCATAATTTGTCCATATGGATTTATGAAATTCCATTCACGTCCATTCGGGGTCGTCCGGGAGTGAATCGGGGCTGAAACGAATGGAACTCGGTTTCCGAATAATCCTCGTAGGGGGTAGTACACGAGGTCTGGAGCAAAAATTGAGGCGGCCCATTTTTATAATTTCTTTTTATAATTTGTCCCTATGGATTTATGAAATTGCATTCGTGTCCATTCGGGGTCGTCCGGGAGTGAATCGGGGCTGAAACGAATGGAACTCGGTTTCCGAATAATCCTCGTAGGGGGTAGTACACGAGGTCTGGAGCAAAAATTGAGGCGGCCCGTTTTTTCGATTTCTTTTTATAATTTGTCCCTAGGGATTTATGAAATTGCATTTGCGTCCATTCGGGGTCGTCCGGGAGTGAATCGGGCTGAAATGAATGGAACTCGGTTTCCGAATAATCCTCATAGGGGGTAGTACACGAGGTCTGGAGCAAAAATTGAGGCGGCCCATTGTTTCGATTTTTATTCATAATTTGTCCCTATGAATTTATGAAATTGCATTCGCGTCCATTCGGGGTCGTCCGAGAGTGAATCGGTGCTGAAACGAATGGAACTCGGTTTCCGAATAATCCTCGTAGGGGGTAGTACACGAGGCCTAGCGCAAAAATTCAGTTGGCCCGTTTTTTCGTTTTCTTTTCATAATTTGTCCATATGGATTTATGAAATTGCATTCACGTCCATTCGGGGTCGTCCGGGAGTGAAACGGGGCTGAAACGAATGGAACTCGGTTTCCGAATAATCCTCGTAGGGGGTAGTACACGAGGTCTGGAGCAAAAATTGAGGCGGCCCGTTTTTTCAATTTCTTTTTATAATTTGTCCTTATGGATTTATGAAATTGCATTCGCGTCCATTCGGGGTCGTCCGGGAGTGAATCGGGGCTGAAACGAATGGAACTCGGTTTTCGAATAATCCTCGTAGGGGGTAGTACACGAGGTCTCGAGCAAAAATTGAGGTGGCCCGTTTTTTCAATTTCTTTTCATAATTTGTCCCTATAGATTTATGAAATTGCATTCGCGTCCATTCGGGGTCGTCCGGAGTGAATCGGGGCTGAAACGAATGGAACTCGGTTTCCGAATAATCCTCGTAGGGGGTAGTACACGAGGTCTGGAGCAAAAATTGAGGCGGCCCATTTTTTTGATATCTTTTCATAATTTGTCCCTATGGATTTAGGAAATTGCATTTGCGTCCATTCGGGGTCGTCCGGGAGTGAATCGGGGCTTAAACGAATGGAACTCGGTTTCTGAATAATCCTCATAGGGGGTAGTACACGAGGCCTGGAGCAAAAATTGAGGCGGCCCATTGTTTCAATTTTTATTCATAATTTGTCCCTATGAATTTATGAAATTGCATTCGCGTCCATTCGGGGTCGTCCGGGAGTGAATCGGGTCTGAAACGAATGGAACTCGGTTTCCGAATAATCCTCGTAGGGGGTAGTACACGAGGTCTAGCGCAAAAATTCAGTTGGCCCATTTTTTCGATTTCTTTTCATAATTTGTCCATATGGATTTATGAAATTCCATTCACGTCCATTCGGGGTCGTCCGGGAGTGAATCGGGGCTGAAACGAATGGAACTCGGTTTCCGAATAATCCTCGTAGGGGGTAGTACACGAGGTCTGGAGCAAAAATTGAGGCGGCCCATTTTTATAATTTCTTTTTATAATTTGTCCCTATGGATTTATGAAATTGCATTCGTGTCCATTCGGGGTCGTCCGGGAGTGAATCGGGGCTGAAACGAATGGAACTCGGTTTCCGAATAATCCTCGTAGGGGGTAGTACACGAGGTCTGGAGCAAAAATTGAGGCGGCCCGTTTTTTCGATTTCTTTTCATAATTTGTCCCTATGGATTTATGAAATTGCATTCGCGTCCATTCGGGGTCGTCCGGGAGTGAATCGGGGCTGAAACGAATGGAACTCGGTTTCCGAATAATCCTCGTAGGGGGTAGTACACGAGGTCTGGAGCAAAAATTGAGGCGGCCCGTTTTTTCGATTTCTTTTCATAATTTGTCCCTATGGATTTATGAAATTGCATTCGCGTCCATTCGGGGTCGTCCGGGAGTGAATCGGGGCTGAAACGAATGGAACTCGGTTTCGAATAATCCTCGTAGGGGGTAGTACACGAGGTCTGGAGCAAAAATTGAGGCGGCCCGTTTTTTCGATTTCTTTTCATAATTTGTCCCTATGGATTTATGAAATTGCATTCGCGTCCATTCGGGGTCGTCCGGGAGTGAATCGTGGCTGAAACGAATGGAACTCGGTTTCCGAATAATCCCTCGTAGGGGGTAGTACACGAGGTCTGGAGCAAAAATTGAGGCGGCCCGTTTTTCGAATTTCTTTTCATAATTTGTCCTATGGATTTATGAAATTGGCATTCGCGTCCATTCGGGTCGTCCGGGAGTGAATCGGGGCTGAACGTAATGGAACTCGGTTTCGAATAATCCTCGTAGGGGGGTAGTACACGA
>NW_027419502.1:0-30882 GCF_009905375.1 Apium graveolens
CGAAAAAACGGGCCGCCTCAATTTTTGCTCCGGACCTCGTGTACTACCCCCTACGAGGATTATTCGGACACCGAGTTCCATTCGTTTCAGCTCCGATTCACTCCCGGACGACCCCGAATGGACGCGAATGCAATTTCATAAATCCATAGGGACAAATTATGAAAAGAAATCGAAAAAACGGGCCGCCTCAATTTTTGCTCCGGACCTCGTGTACTACCCCCTACGAGGATTATTCGGACACCGAGTTCCATTCGTTTCAGCTCCGATTCACTCCCGGACGACCCCGAATGGACGCGAATGCAATTTCATAAATCCATAGGGACAAATTATGAAAAGAAATCGAAAAAACGGGCCGCCTCAATTTTTGCTCCGGACCTCGTGTACTACCCCCTACGAGGATTATTCGGACACCGAGTTCCATTCGTTTCAGCTCCGATTCACTCCCGGACGACCCCGAATGGACGCGAATGCAATTTCATAAATCCATAGGGACAAATTATGAAAAGAAATCGAAAAAACGGGCCGCCTCAATTTTTGCTCCAGACCTCGTGTACTACCCCCTACGAGGATTATTCGGACACCGAGTTCCATTCGTTTCAGCTCCGATTCACTCCCGGACGACCCCGAATGGACGCGAATGCAATTTCATAAATCCATAGGGACAAATTATGAAAAGAAATCGAAAAAACGGGCCGCCTCAATTTTTGCTCCGGACCTCGTGTACTACCCCCTACGAGGATTATTCGGACACCGAGTTCCATTCGTTTCAGCTCCGATTCACTCCCGGACGACCCCGAATGGACGCGAATGCAATTTCATAAATCCATAGGGACAAATTATGAAAAGAAATCGAAAAAACGGGCCGCCTCAATTTTTGCTCCAGACCTCGTGTACTACCCCCTACGAGGATTATTCGGACACCGAGTTCCATTCGTTTCAGCTCCGATTCACTCCCGGACGACCCCGAATGGACGCGAATGCAATTTCATAAATCCATAGGGACAAATTATGAAAAGAAATCGAAAAAACGGGCCGCCTCAATTTTTGCTCCCGACCTCGTGTACTACCCCCTACGAGGATTATTCGGACACCGAGTTCCATTCGTTTCAGCTCCGATTCACTCCCGGACGACCCCGAATGGACGCGAATGCAATTTCATAAATCCATAGGGACAAATTATGAAAAGAAATCGAAAAAACTGGGCCGCCTCAATTTTTGCTCCAGGACCTCGTGTACTACCCCCTACGAGGATTATTCGGACACCGAGTTCCATTCGTTTCAGCTCCGATTCACTCCCGGACGACCCCGAATGGACGCGAATGCAATTTCATAAATCCATAGGGACAAATTATGAAAAGAAATCGAAAAAACGGGCCGCCTCAATTTTTGCTCCAGACCTCGTGTACTACCCCCTACGAGGATTATTCGGACACCGAGTTCCATTCGTTTCAGCTCCGATTCACTCCCGGACGACCCCGAATGGACGCGAATGCAATTTCATAAATCCATAGGGACAAATTATGAAAAGAAATCGAAAAAACGGGCCGCCTCAATTTTTGCTCCGGACCTCGTGTACTACCCCCTACGAGGATTATTCGGACACCGAGTTCCATTCGTTTCAGCTCCGATTCACTCCCGGACGACCCCGAATGGACGCGAATGCAATTTCATAAATCCATAGGGACAAATTATGAAAAGAAATCGAAAAAACGGGCCGCCTCAATTTTTGCTCCAGACCTCGTGTACTACCCCCTACGAGGATTATTCGGACACCGAGTTCCATTCGTTTCAGCTCCGATTCACTCCCGGACGACCCCGAATGGACGCGAATGCAATTTCATAAATCCATAGGGACAAATTATGAAAAGAAATCGAAAAAAACGGGCCGCCTCAATTTTTGCTCCGGACCTCGTGTACTACCCCCTACGAGGATTATTCGGACACCGAGTTCCATTCGTTTCAGCTCCGATTCACTCCCGGACGACCCCGAATGGACGCGAATGCAATTTCATAAATCCATAGGGACAAATTATGAAAAGAAATCGAAAAAACGGGCCGCCTCAATTTTTGCTCCAGGACCTCGTGTACTACCCCCTACGAGGATTATTCGGACACCGAGTTCCATTCGTTTCAGCTCCGATTCACTCCCGGACGACCCCGAATGGACGCGAATGCAATTTCATAAATCCATAGGGACAAATTATGAAAAGAAATCGAAAAAAACGGGCCGCCTCAATTTTTGCTCCAGACCTCGTGTACTACCCCCTACGAGGATTATTCGGACACCGAGTTCCATTCGTTTCAGCTCCGATTCACTCCCGGACGACCCCGAATGGACGCGAATGCAATTTCATAAATCCATAGGGACAAATTATGAAAAGAAATCGAAAAAACGGGCCGCCTCAATTTTTGCTCCAGACCTCGTGTACTACCCCCTACGAGGATTATTCGGACACCGAGTTCCATTCGTTTCAGCTCCGATTCACTCCCGGACGACCCCGAATGGACGCGAATGCAATTTCATAAATCCATAGGGACAAATTATGAAAAGAAATCGAAAAAAACGGGCCGCCTCAATTTTTGCTCCAGACCTCGTGTACTACCCCCTACGAGGATTATTCGGACACCGAGTTCCATTCGTTTCAGCTCCGATTCACTCCCGGACGACCCCGAATGGACGCGAATGCAATTTCATAAATCCATAGGGACAAATTATGAAAAGAAATCGAAAAAACGGGCCGCCTCAATTTTTGCTCCAGACCTCGTGTACTACCCCCTACGAGGATTATTCGGACACCGAGTTCCATTCGTTTCAGCTCCGATTCACTCCCGGACGACCCCGAATGGACGCGAATGCAATTTCATAAATCCATAGGGACAAATTATGAAAAGAAATCGAAAAAAACGGGCCGCCTCAATTTTTGCTCCAGACCTCGTGTACTACCCCCTACGAGGATTATTCGGACACCGAGTTCCATTCGTTTCAGCTCCGATTCACTCCCGGACGACCCCGAATGGACGCGAATGCAATTTCATAAATCCATAGGGACAAATTATGAAAAGAAATCGAAAAAACGGGCCGCCTCAATTTTTGCTCCAGACCTCGTGTACTACCCCCTACGAGGATTATTCGGACACCGAGTTCCATTCGTTTCAGCTCCGATTCACTCCCGGACGACCCCGAATGGACGCGAATGCAATTTCATAAATCCATAGGGACAAATTATGAAAAGAAATCGAAAAAACGGGCCGCCTCAATTTTTGCTCCAGGACCTCGTGTACTACCCCCTACGAGGATTATTCGGACACCGAGTTCCATTCGTTTCAGCTCCGATTCACTCCCGGACGACCCCGAATGGACGCGAATGCAATTTCATAAATCCATAGGGACAAATTATGAAAAGAAATCGAAAAAACGGGCCGCCTCAATTTTTGCTCCGGACCTCGTGTACTACCCCCTACGAGGATTATTCGGACACCGAGTTCCATTCGTTTCAGCTCCGATTCACTCCCGGACGACCCCGAATGGACGCGAATGCAATTTCATAAATCCATAGGGACAAATTATGAAAAGAAATCGAAAAAAACGGGCCGCCTCAATTTTTGCTCCAGACCTCGTGTACTACCCCCTACGAGGATTATTCGGACACCGAGTTCCATTCGTTTCAGCTCCGATTCACTCCCGGACGACCCCGAATGGACGCGAATGCAATTTCATAAATCCATAGGGACAAATTATGAAAAGAAATCGAAAAAACGGGCCGCCTCAATTTTTGCTCCAGACCTCGTGTACTACCCCCTACGAGGATTATTCGGACACCGAGTTCCATTCGTTTCAGCTCCGATTCACTCCCGGACGACCCCGAATGGACGCGAATGCAATTTCATAAATCCATAGGGACAAATTATGAAAAGAAATCGAAAAAACGGGCCGCCTCAATTTTTGCTCCAGACCTCGTGTACTACCCCCTACGAGGATTATTCGGACACCGAGTTCCATTCGTTTCAGCTCCGATTCACTCCCGGACGACCCCGAATGGACGCGAATGCAATTTCATAAATCCATAGGGACAAATTATGAAAAGAAATCGAAAAAACGGGCCGCCTCAATTTTTGCTCCAGACCTCGTGTACTACCCCCTACGAGGATTATTCGGACACCGAGTTCCATTCGTTTCAGCTCCGATTCACTCCCGGACGACCCCGAATGGACGCGAATGCAATTTCATAAATCCATAGGGACAAATTATGAAAAGAAATCGAAAAAACGGGCCGCCTCAATTTTTGCTCCGGACCTCGTGTACTACCCCCTACGAGGATTATTCGGACACCGAGTTCCATTCGTTTCAGCTCCGATTCACTCCCGGACGACCCCGAATGGACGCGAATGCAATTTCATAAATCCATAGGGACAAATTATGAAAAGAAATCGAAAAAAACGGGCCGCCTCAATTTTTGCTCCAGGACCTCGTGTACTACCCCCTACGAGGATTATTCGGACACCGAGTTCCATTCGTTTCAGCTCCGATTCACTCCCGGACGACCCCGAATGGACGCGAATGCAATTTCATAAATCCATAGGGACAAATTATGAAAAGAAATCGAAAAAAACGGGCCGCCTCAATTTTTGCTCCGGACCTCGTGTACTACCCCCTACGAGGATTATTCGGACACCGAGTTCCATTCGTTTCAGCTCCGATTCACTCCCGGACGACCCCGAATGGACGCGAATGCAATTTCATAAATCCATAGGGACAAATTATGAAAAGAAATCGAAAAAACGGGCCGCCTCAATTTTTGCTCCAGGACCTCGTGTACTACCCCCTACGAGGATTATTCGGACACCGAGTTCCATTCGTTTCAGCTCCGATTCACTCCCGGACGACCCCGAATGGACGCGAATGCAATTTCATAAATCCATAGGGACAAATTATGAAAAGAAATCGAAAAAACGGGCCGCCTCAATTTTTGCTCCAGACCTCGTGTACTACCCCCTACGAGGATTATTCGGACACCGAGTTCCATTCGTTTCAGCTCCGATTCACTCCCGGACGACCCCGAATGGACGCGAATGCAATTTCATAAATCCATAGGGACAAATTATGAAAAGAAATCGAAAAAACGGGCCGCCTCAATTTTTGCTCCAGACCTCGTGTACTACCCCCTACGAGGATTATTCGGACACCGAGTTCCATTCGTTTCAGCTCCGATTCACTCCCGGACGACCCCGAATGGACGCGAATGCAATTTCATAAATCCATAGGGACAAATTATGAAAAGAAATCGAAAAAACGGGCCGCCTCAATTTTTGCTCCAGACCTCGTGTACTACCCCCTACGAGGATTATTCGGACACCGAGTTCCATTCGTTTCAGCTCCGATTCACTCCCGGACGACCCCGAATGGACGCGAATGCAATTTCATAAATCCATAGGGACAAATTATGAAAAGAAATCGAAAAAACGGGCCGCCTCAATTTTTGCTCCAGACCTCGTGTACTACCCCCTACGAGGATTATTCGGACACCGAGTTCCATTCGTTTCAGCTCCGATTCACTCCCGGACGACCCCGAATGGACGCGAATGCAATTTCATAAATCCATAGGGACAAATTATGAAAAGAAATCGAAAAAACGGGCCGCCTCAATTTTTGCTCCGGACCTCGTGTACTACCCCCTACGAGGATTATTCGGACACCGAGTTCCATTCGTTTCAGCTCCGATTCACTCCCGGACGACCCCGAATGGACGCGAATGCAATTTCATAAATCCATAGGGACAAATTATGAAAAGAAATCGAAAAAACGGGCCGCCTCAATTTTTGCTCCGGACCTCGTGTACTACCCCCTACGAGGATTATTCGGACACCGAGTTCCATTCGTTTCAGCTCCGATTCACTCCCGGACGACCCCGAATGGACGCGAATGCAATTTCATAAATCCATAGGGACAAATTATGAAAAGAAATCGAAAAAACGGGCCGCCTCAATTTTTGCTCCAGGACCTCGTGTACTACCCCCTACGAGGATTATTCGGACACCGAGTTCCATTCGTTTCAGCTCCGATTCACTCCCGGACGACCCCGAATGGACGCGAATGCAATTTCATAAATCCATAGGGACAAATTATGAAAAGAAATCGAAAAAACGGGCCGCCTCAATTTTTGCTCCAGACCTCGTGTACTACCCCCTACGAGGATTATTCGGACACCGAGTTCCATTCGTTTCAGCTCCGATTCACTCCCGGACGACCCCGAATGGACGCGAATGCAATTTCATAAATCCATAGGGACAAATTATGAAAAGAAATCGAAAAAACGGGCCGCCTCAATTTTTGCTCCAGACCTCGTGTACTACCCCCTACGAGGATTATTCGGACACCGAGTTCCATTCGTTTCAGCTCCGATTCACTCCCGGACGACCCCGAATGGACGCGAATGCAATTTCATAAATCCATAGGGACAAATTATGAAAAGAAATCGAAAAAACGGGCCGCCTCAATTTTTGCTCCAGGACCTCGTGTACTACCCCCTACGAGGATTATTCGGACACCGAGTTCCATTCGTTTCAGCTCCGATTCACTCCCGGACGACCCCGAATGGACGCGAATGCAATTTCATAAATCCATAGGGACAAATTATGAAAAGAAATCGAAAAAACGGGCCGCCTCAATTTTTGCTCCGGACCTCGTGTACTACCCCCTACGAGGATTATTCGGACACCGAGTTCCATTCGTTTCAGCTCCGATTCACTCCCGGACGACCCCGAATGGACGCGAATGCAATTTCATAAATCCATAGGGACAAATTATGAAAAGAAATCGAAAAAACGGGCCGCCTCAATTTTTGCTCCAGACCTCGTGTACTACCCCCTACGAGGATTATTCGGACACCGAGTTCCATTCGTTTCAGCTCCGATTCACTCCCGGACGACCCCGAATGGACGCGAATGCAATTTCATAAATCCATAGGGACAAATTATGAAAAGAAATCGAAAAAAACGGGCCGCCTCAATTTTTGCTCCGGACCTCGTGTACTACCCCCTACGAGGATTATTCGGACACCGAGTTCCATTCGTTTCAGCTCCGATTCACTCCCGGACGACCCCGAATGGACGCGAATGCAATTTCATAAATCCATAGGGACAAATTATGAAAAAAAATGGAAAAAATGGGCCGCCTCAATTTTTGCTCCAGAACACGTGTACTACCCCCTACGAGGATTATTCGGACACCGAGTTCCACTCGTTTCAGCTCCGATTCACTCCCGGACGACCCCGAATGGACGTGATAGGGATAAATAAATTATGATTGTATAATTAAATACTGCATTAATTGTACAAGCTGTGGGCTGCTAGGCCCAATAAATAGATATATGATACTCAAACCAGAAAGTTTAAGCCTGATGTACCAGATCAGGCCTGACGGAATAAAAAAGGCCCAAAAGCCCTGATTATTAATTAATTTCGTAATTAATTAATAAGGGAGAAATCAGATGTTGAAAAGAGTCCCGATAAGGATATAAATCCTTAGAGATTAGCCTCAAGGGGACCTAAAAGGATAAGGAATCAGCTTCCTACTTCCTAGAACTCCTAAGTCTATCCTAATTCAGAGGCTTATCCACCAAGTCTCCTATACCAAGTCCAATTCAAGGACTCCCAACATCTATATAAGGGGTCTCACCCCCACCAATCAGAACTACGTTTTTTGGCTTGATTCTCTAATACACAGAGATACGTAGGCATCTCGTAAAGGCAGATCGAGCCATGAAACACGAGAGCAGCCATTAAAGGCCTTGAGCTCCCGAATCTTAGTAATAAATACAGCATATAATAACTTTCGTTTTTTATCCATAACATTTGGCGCCGTCTGTGGGACAACGGAACAACAACCATGGCGAGAACACGGAGAACAACTAGCACTCTGGAGGAGGGAACACCATCAGGGACAACCCAGGTGATTTCATCAACCGTGGAGGTTCCTCCCCATTCAACTTATGCATCTACTCAGGGGGAAGCCCAGACAGGGGCAACTCATCCTCAGCCACAAGGGACAACTCCCCCGACTATTCAAGGTACGAATCCTCAAGTTCAACAAATACATATACCTGTGAATTCTCGACCCGTCGGGTATGAATATTCAACTATTGTTACTACTAACCCCCCTTATGGGATGCCCCTTCACCCTGAGGTTGGAGGAAGTGGATATGCTGGGCGAAGCGAAGCACGAGGGCGGTCGCCCCCCCTATATATGAGGTTTGGATCCTATCCCTGAGGATCGGGAATTTTCTGGTCCATACACTGAGAGAGACTCCGAATCTTCGGATGATGAAGTGGCCCCGAGAAGGAGGCGTCCCTGGAAAAGAGCCAATGGCCGATGGAAGGCAACGCCCCCAAAGCACCCCAGGGGCGAATCCCCAAGAAGTGCAGGAAAAGATCAGGGCTCATGAGGCTGAAATCCAAAGGCTGAGGACGTGATTTGGAGGCTCACCAAGCCACCAGACCCCACATACCTCCTAGGGGGAGAAATCCTCCTCCTATCATAGACCTGGATGGTCCGGCAAGAAGAAGGGCTGCTGTCCCTAAGAACTGATCCAAGCAATCTCCTTCCCCTTGGAGATCCTGATGATCCAACTCCACCCTTCACAGAAGAGATAATGAATGCCCATATCTCAAGAAAATTCAAGATGCCCACTATCAAAGCCTATGATGGCACGGGAGACCCCGCTAATCATGTTAGGACATTCTCTAATGCACTGCTGCTGCAACCCGTGAATGATGCTATAAAATGTCGGGCCTTCCCTCAAACCCTGTCGGGTATGGCTCAAAGATGGTACAGTCGCCTACCCCCCAATTCTATTGGATCATTCAGAGAATTAAGTCAGGCTTTTATTAAGCAATTCATCAGTGGAAGAGTCCATGAGAAAAGTTCAGCATCTCTTATGAGTCTTGTGCAGGGAGCTAAGGAATCCTTAAGAGATTACCTGAATCGTTTTACAAAGGAGGCTTTAAAAGTCCCAGACCTTGATGATAAGGTAGCCATGATAGCACTGCAACAAGGAACTAGGGATGAGTTTTTCAAGATGTCTTTGGCCAAACGACCCCCTGAGAGCATGTTGCAGCTCCAAGAGAGGGCAGGGAAGTATATCAAGGTTGAAGAAAGTATGAGGAAGACCGTAGTAAGTAATGAGCCCACTGGAGGCAAGAAACGAAAAACTGATTTGGAGTATATCGCTAAGGATAAATATCCTAGAACTGAACAAAACCCTGATTCAACCCCCAAGAAGGGAGGACCTGGGCAAAAGTTCACTGAATACGCTAAGCTGAATGCTCCCAGAAGTCAGATTTTGATGGAGATTGAGAAAGACAGAGATATTCGCTGGCCTAAGCCCTTGAAGGCTGATCCCGCCAAGCTAGATAAGGGCAAGTATTGCAGGTTTCACAAAGATGTTGGCCATGACACCGATGAGTGTAGGCAGTTGAAAGATGAAATTGAGTTTTTGATTCCGAAAAGGAAGGATTGAACAAGTATACTGGAGATGGAGGAGACAGAAATAATAATGGAAGGAAGAACTTTGAAGATCGTAGGAGGGACCAAGATGATCAGGGGCGGAATCCCCAACCTAGAGGACCAGTTATAAACACCATTTATGGAGGGCCGAGACCTCGAGGGCCTGTGATAAACACGATCTTTGGAGGTCCAACTGCTGCTGGATTGTCCAAAAATTCCAGAAAGGCATATACTAGAGAGGTTATGCATATTGTTGGAGAAGCCCCGAAGAGGGCCAGGACAGAAGTAACATTGGCTTTTGATGATTCCGACCTAGAGGGTGTGAAGTTTCCCCATGACGACCCGCTGGTCATAACACCGATAATAGGAAATAGCCCGGTTAAGAGGGTCCTTGTGGATAATGGTGCTTCTGTGGATATCTTGCTACACGACACCTTTCTAAGGATGGGGTATAACGACTCCCAGTTAACACCAACCGACATGCCGATATATGGATTTGCTGGAGTAGAATGTCCTGTGGAAGGGATAATCAAGTTGCCAACCACCATAGGTACGGAGCCAAGGCAAGCAACGCAGATGCTGGATTTCGTAGGTGGTAAAGGCTAGTTCAACTTATAATGCTATCATGGGGAGAACAGGGATACATGCCTTCAAGGCAGTCCCCTCTTCCTACCATTCAGTCATGAAGTTTCCCACCCGAAACGGGATTGGAGAAGAGAGGGGAGATCAAAAAATGGCTAGAAGCTGTTATGTGGCCTCTTTGAGGGCAGATGGAGTCGGGGGGCAGGTTCTTCCTATTGAAGATATGGATGTTCGAGAAAATGATGAGAATAGAGGAAGGCCAGCAGAAGAATTGGTTTCGGTTCCTTTAGATCCCAAGAATCCTGAGAGGATGACTTTCATTGGAGCCACATTAGAGGAGCCCCTTAAAGGGAAGTTAGTGAAATTTTTGCAAGAAAATAGTGATGTGTTTGCATGGTCAGCAGCTGATATGCCAGGCATAGACCCGGAGTTAATTACTCACAAGCTAAACGTGGATCCAAGTCGGAAGACAGTGAAACAAAAGAAAAGAAATTTTGCCCCGGAAAGACAAGAGGCTATAAAGCAGGAAGTGGAAAAGCTCTTAGAGGCTGGTTTCATTGAGGAGATTCAATTTCCGGAGTGGTTAGCAAACCCTGTAATGGTGAAGAAGGCTAATGGAAAGTGGAGGATGTGTATAGACTTCACCGATCTGAATGATGCATGCCCCAAAGACTGTTTTCCGCTGCCTAGAATTGATACTTTGATTGATGCCACCGCTGGACATGAGATGCTGAGTTTCATGGATGGGTTTAGCGGATACAACCAGATCAAAATGCATAAGGATGACATTCCAAAGGTATCATTTATCACTGACTTTGGTGTTTATTGTTATCTTGTTATGGCGTTTGGTCTCAAGAATGCAGGAGCCACCTATCAAAGGTTGGTGAATAAAATTTTTAAGGATCTTATTGGGAAGACTATGGAAGTCTATGTTGATGACATGCTAGTCAAGAGTCTAGTAAAGACTGATCATATAACCCATTTGAGGGAAGCTTTTGAGGTCCTGAGGTACCACAAGATGATGTTGAATCCCACGAAGTGTGCTTTCGGAGTAGGATCTGGAAAATTCTTGGGATTGATGGTCTCAAAGAGGGGAATTGAGGCTAACCCCGATAAAATAAAGGCGATCCTGGACATGGAACCCCCAAAAAACTGTCAAGGATGTTCAGAAACTCACAGGAAGGGTTGCTGCGCTAGGACGATTCATCTCCAAGTCAGGAGACAAGTGCTTGTCATTCTTCAAGTCATTAAAGAACATTAAAGACTTTGTATGGAGTGAGGAAAATCAGAAGGCATTTGAAGAGTTAAAGAAGTATATGGGCCAGGCCCCGTTGTTGGCCAAGCCAGTTCTGGGTGAAGTTTTATTCTTGTACTTGGCTGTTTCAGAAAGCGCCTTGAGCGCGGTGTTGGTTAAGGAGGAACTGAAAGTCCAGAAACCCGTATACTATGTCAGCAAAATTTTGCATGGTGCTGAGTTGAATTATTCAGCCATTGAGAAATTCGCTTTAGCCTTGGTGATGGCTTCAAGAAAGCTGCGTCCTTATTTTCAAGCTCACCGAATTGAAGTGCTAACAAATCAGCCACTGAGAAATATCATTCACAGTCCCAAGGCAAGTGGGAGACTAATTAAGTGGGCAATAGAGTTGGGAGAGTTCGATCTCAAGTATAAGCCACGTATGGCCATAAAAGCCCAGGCACTAGCTGACTTCGTGGTGGAATGTACCATACCCAACCAAGAAGTCGGGGGGCAGGAAGATACCACACCTCAAGACAAGGGAGTCGACAATGGGGACAAGGAGAAAGAATATTGGGTTCTCTATTTTGATGGAGCATCAAAAACAAATTCCAGTGGAGCAGGGTTGGTTTTGCAAAGCCCTGATGGATTCTTAATTGAGTATGCCATGAAGCTAGACTTCCCAACCACAAACAATGAGGCAGAGTATGAAGCCCTGATTGCTGGCCTTGGTCTAGCTGGGACACTTAGAGTCAAAAACTTAAAGGTCCGTGGAGACTCGAAGTTGATCATATCCCAGGTAAAGGGAGAATTTGAAGCAAGGGATGATACGATGGCTAAAGTATGTTCGCCTAGTAAGGGCTGTGATGACCCAATTTAATGAATGCCATGTTGAACACATTCCAAGGGAAGAAAATGCTAAAGCAGATGCGCTATCAAAGTTTGCTTCATCTGAGATTGAAGAAAGTTCAGGAAGTGTGTACTTCCGTGTTTTGAAGACACGAAGCATAGATGTTAAGCTTGTGGCTCCCATAGGCTTGGGGACGTCATGGATTGATCCCATCAAGGCTCACATTCAGACCGGTTGGTTGCCAAGCGATACAACTTGAGGCACGAAAGTTAACTGTTCGAGCACTAAGGTACTCCTTTGATAGATGGATTCTATATAAAAGATCTTTCGTGGTTCCTTACTTGAGGTGTCTCAGGCCCGATGAGGCACGCTTGGCTCTTGAGGAAGTGCATGAAGGTATTTGTGGGCAACACTTGGGGGGCAGGGCCTTGGCTCATAAGATAACTCGTTTAGGCTTCTATTGGCCAGAAATGATGGCTGATGCCAAAGAATATGTAAAGAAGTGTGATCGTTGTCAGAAGCATGCACCAGTCGCCAGACAACCCCCCGAGATGCTGACCTCTATCAACTCACCTATTCCCTTTGCTATGTGGGGGATGGATATTCTAGGGCCTTTTCCTATGGCCACAGCACAAAGGAAGTTTCTGATTATAGCCATTGATTATTTCACCAAGTGGATCGAAGCCAAACCTTTGGCCAAAATCACAACTAAGCAAGTTGCACAATTCCTGTGGGAAAACATTATGTGCCGATATGGAATTCCCCGTATCCTCGTCACTGACAATGGAACACAATTCAACAATGAGGAATTCAAGAAGTATTGTGAAGAAAATGAAATTGAGTTACGATTCACCTCTGTGGCTCACCCGCAAGCCAATGGGCAAGCGGAGGTAGCAAATCGGATAATCCTGGATGGACTAAAGAAGAGGATCGAAAAGTCGAGGAATAATTGGGTAGATGAGATACTTCCCATATTATGGGCCTATAGGACTACCTGTAGAGTCACGACAGATGCAACTCCTTTCATGTTGGCATATGGGGCGGAAGCAGTAGTTCCTGTGGAGATATCACATTCCTCTCCAAGGATTCAGGCTTTCGATGAGAAAGAAAATGAGGAAGGGCAGAGATTAGCCCTGGATTTAATTGATGAAGTGCGAGATAAAGCACATGCAAAGATAGTAGAATATCAGAAAAAAGCTTCATTCTACTACAACTTAAGGGTTAAAGAAAGGTTTTTTAAACAAGGCGATCTAGTCTTGAGGAAGATAGAAGCATCTGGTGTAGGACAAAAAGGGAAGCTTGCCCCAAATTGGGAAGGGCCGTACAGAGTCAAGAGTGTTCAAGGTAGAGGAACCTACAAGCTCGAGACTATGGATGGTTTTGAAGTCCCGAGGACCTGGCACGCACAAAACCTGAAGGTTTACTACGTGTAAGATAGGCGAAGTACGATTCTCACTTGTCATTGTGACAAGTAGGTTTAAAAGCACCTGGAAGCTTTGCTTGCATAGGATTTTATATTCCAGTAGAATTTACATTGTCTAGTTATTATTGATTAGGGTCGAACCCATGCTATGTAAGGTTTTGAAAAACCAGACTTCAAACTGAAGAAATCGAAATTATTTCAACCTATGGATGTTTGAGTTGTGATAACACTGGTGTGGCCAATTAGTTCAAGCTTGAATGCATATTAAAGTATCAGGAAAGATAAAGGAGAAAAATGCGAATAAGGAAAGAAGCATATAAAATAACCCCGGAGGGTAATAAGATCTGATACAAACAAAAGTCCAGACATAAATTAAGGATCAAATTACAGAATAGAAAAACTACTCCTCCATGTGGGAGCCTTCATTCTCTTTCTCCTTATCAGCGCCTTCAGCGTCCTTCGCAGGAGAAGCGGGAGGAGAAGCAGTGTTAGGGATCCAAGATGCGATCATCTGGCTGAGGGGAGTTAAAGAGGGCATCTATGCTGTCCTCCGACTCAGCCTGCTCAGGACTTATAAAGTCCTTAGGGTCGACTAAGCCCGGGTACTTCTCAGAAACCGCCTTCACGGCCGCGTCCCATCCCTGAGTAAACTGTAGGGAATAAAGACCCTCATCATGAATCTCCATGAGATTCTTAAACTTGTCAGAATCCATGTAGTCATCGATGAGCTTATCCTTATCGCTCCTAAGTTTCACCAGCTCGGAATGAGCCTGAGCCAGCTCCTCTTTCTTCGTGTCCAGCTTCTTCTCCAGGACCTTGGCTCTCTCCTCCCATTTCTTCATCTCTTTCTCAAACCCATCTGAGTTACCCTTCCAGGACCTAGCCTGATGGAGGGCCGCCTGGAAGTAGGTATTACTCTGCAAAGAAATATGTATGAGTTAGCACAAGTTCGTTGGAATACAAGAAAGTTGGGATTCAAAGAAGGAGAGAAAGAAAATTACCGCAGCTTGGGCTTGAGAACCCAGAAGCTCAATAGTCTCAATATCACTCCCCGTAACAATGTCAGTAAAGTCATGGGGAGTGACGGAGTGATAAGACCAATCTTTAGCGTGTTTGGTGGATCCAACCACCGTATCGCTCCTCCTGAAGCCCCAGTTAGGCCTGAAGGAATGTGCCTTAAGTGGAGGATCCACATCGTCCCCCAGCTCGACCACCGGGACGTGGGGCTTAAGAAAAGAAGGACCGTCAGGTTTGCTCCTAGGGTCCCTGTTTAGCTTGGCCCTTTTCTGACGGCCTGACTCCCCCTCCTTAGGCCTGTTAACATTATTGATGGCCTCGCAAGCTGAAAGGAAAAGTAGAAGGAACATTAAAATCCAGAAAAAAAGAAAAAGTGCGATTAAAGAGAAGGAAAAATAATTACGCAGGTATAAATTTACCCTTATCACTGGCCTGGGAGAGACCAACTTTCTTCAAGGAAAACTCCTCTAAAAGGGTCCAGGTATCCGTTTTCCCATCATCTGAAATTAAGGCCTGGTAGGCCACCTCCTCCTCATCAGTCAATCTGATACTACCAGGACTACCATCTGATACCTTGCAAAATGGCCTACGGAAGAGTGTGGCCCAATCACCCCCAGCCCAGGTCAGCCTCACAAACTCATCCCTCCATTTAGGGTTGTTCTCGACTATAGAGTTACTATCAAAGATATGGGGAACTTTGGGTCGTTGGCGAATTAAAACCCATCCCGGTTGACTCATGGAGCTATTATAGAATTGGAAAACTTTCCTAAAGACAGCTACGGAAAGAGGGAAGTTATTCCTGAGACAAAGGACCATAAAACAGATAATATTCCTCCAGGCGTTGGGAGGGAGTTGACAAGGGTTGATTTGTACATCGGCTAATAAACGAGGAATAAATTCGTGGAATGGGAACCTAAGACCTGCGGTCAGGGCTCCTCGATAAATGAACAGGGTATCCCCCTCCCAATTACAAGTCCTATCCCCAGGGGCGGCTGGAGTGATCCTAAGGTGGGGTGGAAGTCTGTACAGGGTGTTCATAGACTCTATTCTACCATCTAACTCATGAAAAGTGTTACCATGATTATACGAATCTAACTCAGATAGAGAAGGATATTCATCACCTCTCGAGTTAATCATGTCAATGAGAGAAGTATATGGAGATTGAATTTGAATGTTTGTACCTCTCTTAGAGACATTCATCTTCTGCAAACGAGCCAAGTCGCGGTCCGCCATTGATATACTTCGTTTAAAAGCTTGAAACCCAGAAATACTTGAGAATGGTGGAGCTACGGTGGCTGTGTGCTCGCCGGAAATCGCCTACTCAAAGGGAGAACTCTAGAGAAGTTTGTAGAAGAAAATGAGAAATGAGAAGTGAAGTGAGGATTCTCACTTCACACTACACTTATATAGGCGAAAAGCTCGGAATACGAGGCGTTTCTAGGCCCATTTAGCCAGGCCCAACCTAAAAGCCCGTCTACTAGAAATATCAGGAATAATCTAGAAGCTCATATGGAAAATGAATGGTCAAAAATCGACCAGAGTTTTAAACTGGATCGATCGGAGTCCTGATCGATACAAAAAGAGAATCCTGATCGATATATTATTCGAACAGAAGGGAAGAAATCCCCTAAATCCGATCAGAGTCCTGATCGATACAAAAGAGAATCCTGGTCGATATATTATTCGAACAGAAGGGAAGAAATCCCCTAAGATCGATCAGAGTCCTGATCGATACAAAAGAGAATCCTGGTCGATATATTATTCGAACAGAAGGGAAGAAATCCCCTAAGATCGATCAGAGTCCTGATCGATACCAAAGAGAATCCTGGTCGATATATTATTCGAACAGGAGGGAAGAAATCCCCTAAGATCGATCAGAGTCCTGATCGACACAGAAGAAAATCCTGATCGATATTCCATTCGATCAGAATGATAGAAAATCACTTAATTCGATCAGAGTCCTGATCGAAATCGATCAGGAATCCTGATCGATTAAGCACGTGTAACAGTCGACTAGGGTGTCACTTTGAAGATCAATTCGATCAGAGCCCTGATCGAAATCGATCAGGAATCCTGTCGACCAGAGTGTAAGATCCTGAGTTAATTCGATCAGGATCCTGATCGAAATCGAGCAGGAATTCTGATCGATTTGGCTGAATCCTGATCAATTTCTTCTGCATCCTAATCAATTTTGTATGCATTTTAAACCAGAAATTACGGATAAATCCAGAAAATTGCGGATAAATCCAGAAAATTACGGATAAATCCAGAAAATTGCGGATAAATTCCAGAAATTAAGGGAAAAATCCAGAAAAATTAGGGAAAATCCCAGAAAAATTAGGGAAAAATCCAGAAATTAGGGAAAAATCCCGGAAATAAGGGAAAAATTCCTGGAAATCAAAATAATTCCTAAATAAAAGGAAAAATTCGTTGTAAACGTGTAGGTCGCTCCACACTTTACGGAAAAACGAAACCCTGTAAGGGAACAAATAGACTTAACTTCTGCGAAACCTATTCAATGTTTCCCAAAAGTTGGGGGGCAAATGATAGGGATAAATAAATTATGATTGTATAATTAAATACTGCATTAATTGTACAAGTTGTGGGCTGCTAGGCCCAATAAAAGATATATGAAACTCAGACCAGAAAGGTTAAGCCTGATGGACCAGATCAGGCCTGGTGGAATAAAAAAGGCCCAAAAGCCCTGATTATTAATTAATTTCGTAATTAATTAATAAGGGAGAAATCAGATGTTGAAAAGAGTCCCGATAAGGATATAAATCCTTAGAGATTAGCCTCAAGGGGACCTAAAAGGATAAGGAATCAGCTTCCTACTTCCTAGGACTCCTAAGTCTATCCTAATTCAGAGGCTTATCCACCAATTCTCCTATACCAAGTCCAATTCAAGGACTCCCAACATCTATATAAGGGGTCTCACCCCCACCAATCAGAACTACGTTTTTTGGCTTGATTCTCTAATACACAGAGATACGTAGGCATCTCGTAAAGGCAGATCGAGCCACGAAACACGAGAGCAGCCATTAAAGGCCTTGAGCTCCCGAATCTTAGTAATAAATACAGCATATAATAACTTTCGTTTTTATCCATAACAGGACGCGAATGCAATTTCATAAATCCATAGGGACAAATTATGAAAAGAAATGGAAAAAACGGGCCACCTCAATTTTTGCTCCAGACCTCGTGTACTACCCCCTACGAGGATTATTCGGACACCGAGTTCCATTCGTTTCAGCTCCGATTCACTCCCGGACGACCCCGAATGGACGCGAATGCAATTTCATAAATCCATAGGGACAAATTATGAAAAGAAATCGAAAAAATGGGCCGCCTCAATTTTTGCTCCAGACCTCGTGTACTACCCCCTACGAGGATTATTCGGAAACCGAGTTCCATTCGTTTCAGCTCCGATTCACTCCCGGACGACCCCGAATGGACGCGAATGCAATTTCATAAATCCATAGGGACAAATTATGAAAAAAAATCGAAAAAAATGGGCCGCCTCAATTTTTGCTCCAGACCTCGTGTACTACCCCCTACGAGGATTATTCGGAAACCGAGTTCCATTCGTTTCAGCTCCGATTCACTCCCGGACGACCCCGAATGGACGCGAATGCAATTTCATAAATCCATAGGGACAAATTATGAAAAGAAATCGAAAAAACTGGGCCGCCTCAATTTTTGCTCCAGACCTCGTGTACTACCCCCTACGAGGATTATTCGGACACCGAGTTCCATTCGTTTCAGCTCCGATTCACTCCCGGACGACCCCGAATGGACGCGAATGCAATTTCATAAATCCATAGGGACAAATTATGAAAAGAAATCGAAAAAACGGGCCGCCTCAATTTTTGCTCCAGACCTCGTGTACTACCCCCTACGAGGATTATTCGGACACCGAGTTCCATTCGTTTCAGCTCCGATTCACTCCCGGACGACCCCGAATGGACGCGAATGCAATTTCATAAATCCATAGGGACAAATTATGAAAAGAAATCGAAAAAAACGGGCCGCCTCAATTTTTGCTCCAGACCTCGTGTACTACCCCCTACGAGGATTATTCGGAAACCGAGTTCCATTCGTTTCAGCTCCGATTCACTCCCGGCACGACCCCGAATGGACGCGAATGCAATTTCATAAATCCATAGGGACAAATTATGAAAAGAAATCGAAAAAACGGGCCGCCTCAATTTTTGCTCCGGACCTCGTGTACTACCCCCTACGAGGATTATTCGGACACCGAGTTCCATTCGTTTCAGCTCCGATTCACTCCCGGACGACCCCGAATGGACGCGAATGCAATTTCATAAATCCATAGGGACAAATTATGAAAAGAAATCGAAAAAACGGGCCGCCTCAATTTTTGCTCCAGACCTCGTGTACTACCCCCTACGAGGATTATTCGGACACCGAGTTCCATTCGTTTCAGCTCCGATTCACTCCCGGACGACCCCGAATGGACGCGAATGCAATTTCATAAATCCATAGGGACAAATTATGAAAAGAAATCGAAAAAACGGGCCGCCTCAATTTTTGCTCCAGACCTCGTGTACTACCCCCTACGAGGATTATTCGGACACCGAGTTCCATTCGTTTCAGCTCCGATTCACTCCCGGACGACCCCGAATGGACGCGAATGCAATTTCATAAATCCATAGGGACAAATTATGAAAAGAAATCGAAAAAACGGGCCGCCTCAATTTTTGCTCCAGGACCTCGTGTACTACCCCCTACGAGGATTATTCGGACACCGAGTTCCATTCGTTTCAGCTCCGATTCACTCCCGGACGACCCCGAATGGACGCGAATGCAATTTCATAAATCCATAGGGACAAATTATGAAAAGAAATCGAAAAAACGGGCCGCCTCAATTTTTGCTCCAGACCTCGTGTACTACCCCCTACGAGGATTATTCGGAAACCGAGTTCCATTCGTTTCAGCTCCGATTCACTCCCGGACGACCCCGAATGGACGCGAATGCAATTTCATAAATCCATAGGGACAAATTATGAAAAGAAATCGAAAAAACGGGCCGCCTCAATTTTTGCTCCAGACCTCGTGTACTACCCCCTACGAGGATTATTCGGACACCGAGTTCCATTCGTTTCAGCTCCGATTCACTCCCGGACGACCCCGAATGGACGCGAATGCAATTTCATAAATCCATAGGGACAAATTATGAAAAGAAATTGAAAAAACGGGCCGCCTCAATTTTTGCTCCAGACCTCGTGTACTACCCCCTACGAGGATTATTCGGAAACCGAGTTCCATTCGTTTCAGCTCCGATTCACTCCCGGACGACCCCGAATGGACGCGAATGCAATTTCATAAATCCATAGGGACAAATTATGAAAAGAAATTGAAAAAACGGGCCGCCTCAATTTTTGCTCCGGACCTCGTGTACTACCCCCTACGAGGATTATTCGGACACCGAGTTCCATTCGTTTCAGCTCCGATTCACTCCCGGACGACCCCGAATGGACGCGAATGCAATTTCATAAATCCATAGGGACAAATTATGAAAAGAAATCGAAAAAACGGGCCGCCTCAATTTTTGCTCCAGACCTCGTGTACTACCCCCTACGAGGATTATTCGGACACCGAGTTCCATTCGTTTCAGCTCCGATTCACTCCCGGACGACCCCGAATGGACGCGAATGCAATTTCATAAATCCATAGGGACAAATTATGAAAAGAAATCGAAAAAATGGGCCGCCTCAATTTTTGCTCCAGACCTCGTGTACTACCCCCTACGAGGATTATTCGGAAACCGAGTTCCATTCGTTTCAGCTCCGATTCACTCCCGGACGACCCCGAATGGACGCGAATGCAATTTCATAAATCCATAGGGACAAATTATGAAAAGAAATCGAAAAAACGGGCCGCCTCAATTTTTGCTCCAGACCTCGTGTACTACCCCCTACGAGGATTATTCGGAAACCGAGTTCCATTCGTTTCAGCTCCGATTCACTCCCGGACGACCCCGAATGGACGCGAATGCAATTTCATAAATCCATAGGGACAAATTATGAAAAGAAATCGAAAAAACGGGCCGCCTCAATTTTTGCTCCAGACCTCGTGTACTACCCCCTACGAGGATTATTCGGAAACCGAGTTCCATTCGTTTCAGCTCCGATTCACTCCCGGACGACCCCGAATGGACGCGAATGCAATTTCATAAATCCATAGGGACAAATTATGAAAAGAAATCGAAAAAACGGGCCGCCTCAATTTTTGCTCCAGACCTCGTGTACTACCCCCTACGAGGATTATTCGGACACCGAGTTCCATTCGTTTCAGCTCCGATTCACTCCCGGACGACCCCGAATGGACGCGAATGCAATTTCATAAATCCATAGGGACAAATTATGAAAAGAAATCGAAAAAACGGGCCGCCTCAATTTTTGCTCCAGACCTCGTGTACTACCCCCTACGAGGATTATTCGGACACCGAGTTCCATTCGTTTCAGCTCCGATTCACTCCCGGACGACCCCGAATGGACGCGAATGCAATTTCATAAATCCATAGGGACAAATTATGAAAAGAAATCGAAAAAACGGGCCGCCTCAATTTTTGCTCCAGACCTCGTGTACTACCCCCTACGAGGATTATTCGGACACCGAGTTCCATTCGTTTCAGCTCCGATTCACTCCCGGACGACCCCGAATGGACGCGAATGCAATTTCATAAATCCATAGGGACAAATTATGAAAAGAAATCGAAAAAACGGGCCGCCTCAATTTTTGCTCCAGACCTCGTGTACTACCCCCTACGAGGATTATTCGGACACCGAGTTCCATTCGTTTCAGCTCCGATTCACTCCCGGACGACCCCGAATGGACGCGAATGCAATTTCATAAATCCATAGGGACAAATTATGAAAAGAAATCGAAAAAACGGGCCGCCTCAATTTTTGCTCCAGACCTCGTGTACTACCCCCTACGAGGATTATTCGGACACCGAGTTCCATTCGTTTCAGCTCCGATTCACTCCCGGACGACCCCGAATGGACGCGAATGCAATTTCATAAATCCATAGGGACAAATTATGAAAAGAAATCGAAAAAAACGGGCCGCCTCAATTTTTGCTCCAGGACCTCGTGTACTACCCCCTACGAGGATTATTCGGACACCGAGTTCCATTCGTTTCAGCTCCGATTCACTCCCGGACGACCCCGAATGGACGCGAATGCAATTTCATAAATCCATAGGGACAAATTATGAAAAGAAATCGAAAAAACGGGCCGCCTCAATTTTTGCTCCAGACCTCGTGTACTACCCCCTACGAGGATTATTCGGACACCGAGTTCCATTCGTTTCAGCTCCGATTCACTCCCGGACGACCCCGAATGGACGCGAATGCAATTTCATAAATCCATAGGGACAAATTATGAAAAGAAATCGAAAAAACGGGCCGCCTCAATTTTTGCTCCAGACCTCGTGTACTACCCCCTACGAGGATTATTCGGACACCGAGTTCCATTCGTTTCAGCTCCGATTCACTCCCGGACGACCCCGAATGGACGCGAATGCAATTTCATAAATCCATAGGGACAAATTATGAAAAGAAATCGAAAAAACGGGCCGCCTCAATTTTTGCTCCAGGACCTCGTGTACTACCCCCTACGAGGATTATTCGGACACCGAGTTCCATTCGTTTCAGCTCCGATTCACTCCCGGACGACCCCGAATGGACGCGAATGCAATTTCATAAATCCATAGGGACAAATTATGAAAAGAAATCGAAAAAACGGGCCGCCTCAATTTTTGCTCCAGACCTCGTGTACTACCCCCTACGAGGATTATTCGGACACCGAGTTCCATTCGTTTCAGCTCCGATTCACTCCCGGACGACCCCGAATGGACGCGAATGCAATTTCATAAATCCATAGGGACAAATTATGAAAAGAAATCGAAAAAACGGGCCGCCTCAATTTTTGCTCCAGACCTCGTGTACTACCCCCTACGAGGATTATTCGGACACCGAGTTCCATTCGTTTCAGCTCCGATTCACTCCCGGACGACCCCGAATGGACGCGAATGCAATTTCATAAATCCATAGGGACAAATTATGAAAAGAAATCGAAAAAACGGGCCGCCTCAATTTTTGCTCCAGACCTCGTGTACTACCCCCTACGAGGATTATTCGGACACCGAGTTCCATTCGTTTCAGCTCCGATTCACTCCCGGACGACCCCGAATGGACGCGAATGCAATTTCATAAATCCATAGGGACAAATTATGAAAAGAAATCGAAAAAACGGGCCGCCTCAATTTTTGCTCCAGACCTCGTGTACTACCCCCTACGAGGATTATTCGGACACCGAGTTCCATTCGTTTCAGCTCCGATTCACTCCCGGACGACCCCGAATGGACGCGAATGCAATTTCATAAATCCATAGGGACAAATTATGAAAAGAAATCGAAAAAACGGGCCGCCTCAATTTTTGCTCCAGACCTCGTGTACTACCCCCTACGAGGATTATTCGGACACCGAGTTCCATTCGTTTCAGCTCCGATTCACTCCCGGACGACCCCGAATGGACGCGAATGCAATTTCATAAATCCATAGGGACAAATTATGAAAAGAAATCGAAAAAACGGGCCGCCTCAATTTTTGCTCCAGACCTCGTGTACTACCCCCTACGAGGATTATTCGGACACCGAGTTCCATTCGTTTCAGCTCCGATTCACTCCCGGACGACCCCGAATGGACGCGAATGCAATTTCATAAATCCATAGGGACAAATTATGAAAAGAAATCGAAAAAACGGGCCGCCTCAATTTTTGCTCCAGACCTCGTGTACTACCCCCTACGAGGATTATTCGGACACCGAGTTCCATTCGTTTCAGCTCCGATTCACTCCCGGACGACCCCGAATGGACGCGAATGCAATTTCATAAATCCATAGGGACAAATTATGAAAAGAAATCGAAAAAACGGGCCGCCTCAATTTTTGCTCCAGGACCTCGTGTACTACCCCCTACGAGGATTATTCGGACACCGAGTTCCATTCGTTTCAGCTCCGATTCACTCCCGGACGACCCCGAATGGACGCGAATGCAATTTCATAAATCCATAGGGACAAATTATGAAAAGAAATCGAAAAAACGGGCCGCCTCAATTTTTGCTCCGGACCTCGTGTACTACCCCCTACGAGGATTATTCGGACACCGAGTTCCATTCGTTTCAGCTCCGATTCACTCCCGGACGACCCCGAATGGACGCGAATGCAATTTCATAAATCCATAGGGACAAATTATGAAAAGAAATCGAAAAAACGGGCCGCCTCAATTTTTGCTCCAGACCTCGTGTACTACCCCCTACGAGGATTATTCGGACACCGAGTTCCATTCGTTTCAGCTCCGATTCACTCCCGGACGACCCCGAATGGACGCGAATGCAATTTCATAAATCCATAGGGACAAATTATGAAAAGAAATCGAAAAAACGGGCCGCCTCAATTTTTGCTCCAGACCTCGTGTACTACCCCCTACGAGGATTATTCGGACACCGAGTTCCATTCGTTTCAGCTCCGATTCACTCCCGGACGACCCCGAATGGACGCGAATGCAATTTCATAAATCCATAGGGACAAATTATGAAAAGAAATCGAAAAAACGGGCCGCCTCAATTTTTGCTCCAGACCTCGTGTACTACCCCCTACGAGGATTATTCGGACACCGAGTTCCATTCGTTTCAGCTCCGATTCACTCCCGGACGACCCCGAATGGACGCGAATGCAATTTCATAAATCCATAGGGACAAATTATGAAAAGAAATCGAAAAAACGGGCCGCCTCAATTTTTGCTCCAGACCTCGTGTACTACCCCCTACGAGGATTATTCGGACACCGAGTTCCATTCGTTTCAGCTCCGATTCACTCCCGGACGACCCCGAATGGACGCGAATGCAATTTCATAAATCCATAGGGACAAATTATGAAAAGAAATCGAAAAAAATGGGCCGCCTCAATTTTTGCTCCAGACCTCGTGTACTACCCCCTACGAGGATTATTCGGACACCGAGTTCCATTCGTTTCAGCTCCGATTCACTCCCGGACGACCCCGAATGGACGCGAATGCAATTTCATAAATCCATAGGGACAAATTATGAAAAGAAATCGAAAAAACGGGCCGCCTCAATTTTTGCTCCAGACCTCGTGTACTACCCCCTACGAGGATTATTCGGACACCGAGTTCCATTCGTTTCAGCTCCGATTCACTCCCGGACGACCCCGAATGGACGCGAATGCAATTTCATAAATCCATAGGGACAAATTATGAAAAGAAATCGAAAAAACGGGCCGCCTCAATTTTTGCTCCAGACCTCGTGTACTACCCCCTACGAGGATTATTCGGACACCGAGTTCCATTCGTTTCAGCTCCGATTCACTCCCGGACGACCCCGAATGGACGCGAATGCAATTTCATAAATCCATAGGGACAAATTATGAAAAGAAATCGAAAAAACGGGCCGCCTCAATTTTTGCTCCGGACCTCGTGTACTACCCCCTACGAGGATTATTCGGACACCGAGTTCCATTCGTTTCAGCTCCGATTCACTCCCGGACGACCCCGAATGGACGCGAATGCAATTTCATAAATCCATAGGGACAAATTATGAAAAGAAATCGAAAAAACGGGCCGCCTCAATTTTTGCTCCAGACCTCGTGTACTACCCCCTACGAGGATTATTCGGACACCGAGTTCCATTCGTTTCAGCTCCGATTCACTCCCGGACGACCCCGAATGGACGCGAATGCAATTTCATAAATCCATAGGGACAAATTATGAAAAGAAATCGAAAAAACGGGCCGCCTCAATTTTTGCTCCAGACCTCGTGTACTACCCCCTACGAGGATTATTCGGACACCGAGTTCCATTCGTTTCAGCTCCGATTCACTCCCGGACGACCCCGAATGGACGCGAATGCAATTTCATAAATCCATAGGGACAAATTATGAAAAGAAATCGAAAAAACGGGCCGCCTCAATTTTTGCTCCAGACCTCGTGTACTACCCCCTACGAGGATTATTCGGACACCGAGTTCCATTCGTTTCAGCTCCGATTCACTCCCGGACGACCCCGAATGGACGCGAATGCAATTTCATAAATCCATAGGGACAAATTATGAAAAGAAATCGAAAAAACGGGCCGCCTCAATTTTTGCTCCAGACCTCGTGTACTACCCCCTACGAGGATTATTCGGACACCGAGTTCCATTCGTTTCAGCTCCGATTCACTCCCGGACGACCCCGAATGGACGCGAATGCAATTTCATAAATCCATAGGGACAAATTATGAAAAGAAATCGAAAAAACGGGCCGCCTCAATTTTTGCTCCAGACCTCGTGTACTACCCCCTACGAGGATTATTCGGACACCGAGTTCCATTCGTTTCAGCTCCGATTCACTCCCGGACGACCCCGAATGGACGCGAATGCAATTTCATAAATCCATAGGGACAAATTATGAAAAGAAATCGAAAAAACGGGCCGCCTCAATTTTTGCTCCAGACCTCGTGTACTACCCCCTACGAGGATTATTCGGACACCGAGTTCCATTCGTTTCAGCTCCGATTCACTCCCGGACGACCCCGAATGGACGCGAATGCAATTTCATAAATCCATAGGGACAAATTATGAAAAGAAATCGAAAAAACGGGCCGCCTCAATTTTTGCTCCAGACCTCGTGTACTACCCCCTACGAGGATTATTCGGACACCGAGTTCCATTCGTTTCAGCTCCGATTCACTCCCGGACGACCCCGAATGGACGCGAATGCAATTTCATAAATCCATAGGGACAAATTATGAAAAGAAATCGAAAAAACGGGCCGCCTCAATTTTTGCTCCAGGACCTCGTGTACTACCCCCTACGAGGATTATTCGGACACCGAGTTCCATTCGTTTCAGCTCCGATTCACTCCCGGACGACCCCGAATGGACGCGAATGCAATTTCATAAATCCATAGGGACAAATTATGAAAAGAAATCGAAAAAAACGGGCCGCCTCAATTTTTGCTCCAGACCTCGTGTACTACCCCCTACGAGGATTATTCGGACACCGAGTTCCATTCGTTTCAGCTCCGATTCACTCCCGGACGACCCCGAATGGACGCGAATGCAATTTCATAAATCCATAGGGACAAATTATGAAAAGAAATCGAAAAAACGGGCCGCCTCAATTTTTGCTCCAGACCTCGTGTACTACCCCCTACGAGGATTATTCGGACACCGAGTTCCATTCGTTTCAGCTCCGATTCACTCCCGGACGACCCCGAATGGACGCGAATGCAATTTCATAAATCCATAGGGACAAATTATGAAAAGAAATCGAAAAAACGGGCCGCCTCAATTTTTGCTCCAGACCTCGTGTACTACCCCCTACGAGGATTATTCGGACACCGAGTTCCATTCGTTTCAGCTCCGATTCACTCCCGGACGACCCCGAATGGACGCGAATGCAATTTCATAAATCCATAGGGACAAATTATGAAAAGAAATCGAAAAAACGGGCCGCCTCAATTTTTGCTCCAGACCTCGTGTACTACCCCCTACGAGGATTATTCGGACACCGAGTTCCATTCGTTTCAGCTCCGATTCACTCCCGGACGACCCCGAATGGACGCGAATGCAATTTCATAAATCCATAGGGACAAATTATGAAAAGAAATCGAAAAAACGGGCCGCCTCAATTTTTGCTCCAGACCTCGTGTACTACCCCCTACGAGGATTATTCGGACACCGAGTTCCATTCGTTTCAGCTCCGATTCACTCCCGGACGACCCCGAATGGACGCGAATGCAATTTCATAAATCCATAGGGACAAATTATGAAAAGAAATCGAAAAAACGGGCCGCCTCAATTTTTGCTCCAGGACCTCGTGTACTACCCCCTACGAGGATTATTCGGACACCGAGTTCCATTCGTTTCAGCTCCGATTCACTCCCGGACGACCCCGAATGGACGCGAATGCAATTTCATAAATCCATAGGGACAAATTATGAAAAGAAATCGAAAAAACGGGCCGCCTCAATTTTTGCTCCGGACCTCGTGTACTACCCCCTACGAGGATTATTCGGACACCGAGTTCCATTCGTTTCAGCTCCGATTCACTCCCGGACGACCCCGAATGGACGCGAATGCAATTTCATAAATCCATAGGGACAAATTATGAAAAGAAATCGAAAAAACGGGCCGCCTCAATTTTTGCTCCGGACCTCGTGTACTACCCCCTACGAGGATTATTCGGACACCGAGTTCCATTCGTTTCAGCTCCGATTCACTCCCGGACGACCCCGAATGGACGCGAATGCAATTTCATAAATCCATAGGGACAAATTATGAAAAGAAATCGAAAAAACGGGCCGCCTCAATTTTTGCTCCAGACCTCGTGTACTACCCCCTACGAGGATTATTCGGACACCGAGTTCCATTCGTTTCAGCTCCGATTCACTCCCGGACGACCCCGAATGGACGCGAATGCAATTTCATAAATCCATAGGGACAAATTATGAAAAGAAATCGAAAAAACGGGCCGCCTCAATTTTTGCTCCGGACCTCGTGTACTACCCCCTACGAGGATTATTCGGACACCGAGTTCCATTCGTTTCAGCTCCGATTCACTCCCGGACGACCCCGAATGGACGCGAATGCAATTTCATAAATCCATAGGGACAAATTATGAAAAGAAATCGAAAAAAACGGGCCGCCTCAATTTTTGCTCCAGACCTCGTGTACTACCCCCTACGAGGATTATTCGGACACCGAGTTCCATTCGTTTCAGCTCCGATTCACTCCCGGACGACCCCGAATGGACGCGAATGCAATTTCATAAATCCATAGGGACAAATTATGAAAAGAAATCGAAAAAACGGGCCGCCTCAATTTTTGCTCCGGACCTCGTGTACTACCCCCTACGAGGATTATTCGGACACCGAGTTCCATTCGTTTCAGCTCCGATTCACTCCCGGACGACCCCGAATGGACGCGAATGCAATTTCATAAATCCATAGGGACAAATTATGAAAAGAAATCGAAAAAACGGGCCGCCTCAATTTTTGCTCCAGGACCTCGTGTACTACCCCCTACGAGGATTATTCGGACACCGAGTTCCATTCGTTTCAGCTCCGATTCACTCCCGGACGACCCCGAATGGACGCGAATGCAATTTCATAAATCCATAGGGACAAATTATGAAAAGAAATCGAAAAAACGGGCCGCCTCAATTTTTGCTCCGGACCTCGTGTACTACCCCCTACGAGGATTATTCGGACACCGAGTTCCATTCGTTTCAGCTCCGATTCACTCCCGGACGACCCCGAATGGACGCGAATGCAATTTCATAAATCCATAGGGACAAATTATGAAAAGAAATCGAAAAAACGGGCCGCCTCAATTTTTGCTCCAGACCTCGTGTACTACCCCCTACGAGGATTATTCGGACACCGAGTTCCATTCGTTTCAGCTCCGATTCACTCCCGGACGACCCCGAATGGACGCGAATGCAATTTCATAAATCCATAGGGACAAATTATGAAAAGAAATCGAAAAAACGGGCCGCCTCAATTTTTGCTCCAGACCTCGTGTACTACCCCCTACGAGGATTATTCGGACACCGAGTTCCATTCGTTTCAGCTCCGATTCACTCCCGGACGACCCCGAATGGACGCGAATGCAATTTCATAAATCCATAGGGACAAATTATGAAAAGAAATCGAAAAAAACGGGCCGCCTCAATTTTTGCTCCAGACCTCGTGTACTACCCCCTACGAGGATTATTCGGACACCGAGTTCCATTCGTTTCAGCTCCGATTCACTCCCGGACGACCCCGAATGGACGCGAATGCAATTTCATAAATCCATAGGGACAAATTATGAAAAGAAATCGAAAAAACGGGCCGCCTCAATTTTTGCTCCGGACCTCGTGTACTACCCCCTACGAGGATTATTCGGACACCGAGTTCCATTCGTTTCAGCTCCGATTCACTCCCGGACGACCCCGAATGGACGCGAATGCAATTTCATAAATCCATAGGGACAAATTATGAAAAGAAATCGAAAAAACGGGCCGCCTCAATTTTTGCTCCGGACCTCGTGTACTACCCCCTACGAGGATTATTCGGACACCGAGTTCCATTCGTTTCAGCTCCGATTCACTCCCGGACGACCCCGAATGGACGCGAATGCAATTTCATAAATCCATAGGGACAAATTATGAAAAGAAATCGAAAAAACGGGCCGCCTCAATTTTTGCTCCAGGACCTCGTGTACTACCCCCTACGAGGATTATTCGGACACCGAGTTCCATTCGTTTCAGCTCCGATTCACTCCCGGACGACCCCGAATGGACGCGAATGCAATTTCATAAATCCATAGGGACAAATTATGAAAAGAAATCGAAAAAACGGGCCGCCTCAATTTTTGCTCCAGACCTCGTGTACTACCCCCTACGAGGATTATTCGGACACCGAGTTCCATTCGTTTCAGCTCCGATTCACTCCCGGACGACCCCGAATGGACGCGAATGCAATTTCATAAATCCATAGGGACAAATTATGAAAAGAAATCGAAAAAACGGGCCGCCTCAATTTTTGCTCCAGACCTCGTGTACTACCCCCTACGAGGATTATTCGGACACCGAGTTCCATTCGTTTCAGCTCCGATTCACTCCCGGACGACCCCGAATGGACGCGAATGCAATTTCATAAATCCATAGGGACAAATTATGAAAAGAAATCGAAAAAACGGGCCGCCTCAATTTTTGCTCCAGACCTCGTGTACTACCCCCTACGAGGATTATTCGGACACCGAGTTCCATTCGTTTCAGCTCCGATTCACTCCCGGACGACCCCGAATGGACGCGAATGCAATTTCATAAATCCATAGGGACAAATTATGAAAAGAAATCGAAAAAACGGGCCGCCTCAATTTTTGCTCCGGACCTCGTGTACTACCCCCTACGAGGATTATTCGGACACCGAGTTCCATTCGTTTCAGCTCCGATTCACTCCCGGACGACCCCGAATGGACGCGAATGCAATTTCATAAATCCATAGGGACAAATTATGAAAAGAAATCGAAAAAAACGGGCCGCCTCAATTTTTGCTCCGGACCTCGTGTACTACCCCCTACGAGGATTATTCGGACACCGAGTTCCATTCGTTTCAGCTCCGATTCACTCCCGGACGACCCCGAATGGACGCGAATGCAATTTCATAAATCCATAGGGACAAATTATGAAAAAAAAAAAA